>NW_024404695.1:0-40713 GCF_905171775.1 Rana temporaria
GGCTTCAGTCGGTTCCTCGTAGCCAGTTTTGAGACTGCGTAGGAATTGCACTGATACAGAGTCCTATTTACGCCAGGCCACGATGCTTAAACAGAGGTTTGTGATAAAGGTTACTTAAGTGATGTACTCGATCTGGAGTTACAGAGAGTTCTCTCATTGGACAGATCATCTCTCGTTGTGGCCAAACCAAAACGGGTGCAGGATGATAGTTTTAAATATGCCATGATTACATCTTATTCCACTCAACATAGACAGGTGAAGAACATCATAGACAAACATTGGGACATTCTTAGGAATGACAGTGTCCTTAGACCTGTACTCCCAGAACGAGCCAAATTAGTCTTTAGGGGTGTACCCTCGTTACAGAGTCGGATTGCGCCCAACATCATCAATCCCCCATCAAAGATTTCTTCTTTCATGATCTTATTGGTTTTTTTCCATGTAGGAAATGTAAGGTGTGCCTACACAATTCATTAAAGGGACGTAAAATTACACACTTTACATCCACTGTGACCAACAAACAGTATGAGATTAAGCATTTTTGCACTTGTGAAACAAATTACATTGTTTATCTCATTACTTGTACATGCGGTAAGCAATATGTCGGCCGCACGATCCGTACTTATTCGATACGTGTGGGTGAACATATCGCTTTAATTATAAGTGGAGATACGAACCACACGGTTCCTCGCCACTTTAGACAGTGTCATGATAGAAACCCTTCCGGTACACAATTTACAATTATTGACCGGTATATACCTCCCTGGAGAGGAGGGGCCAAGACAAGAGGGTTTCTCAATTAGAAACATTTGGATATATGAACTCCAATCTATCATCCCTTCGGCTTGAACGTCGAATGGGATATCAATTCATTTATTGATAAGGCATGAACTGTCAGGTTTAATTTCGTAGGAACTTTGTGTACACAACCCCCCCCCTTTTTTTTTTTTTTTTTTTTTTTTTTTTGTCATTCAAGACATTGCTCATTCACTTGACATCTTTTTAACAATTTTTATTCATTGTTAAATAAAAATTGATATATTGGATTATTTTATTGTTAACGCATGTTTTGTCCGTATTTCCAACTTACCATCTGGATGACTCACTCAGCATTGCTTTACATATATTTTCGATTTTTAATATTTTTACACAATTTTTATCTTTTGCAGTTTGCGGTTTTTCATTATTAGATTCCACACTCTGCACTATTTATTACAGTTGATTTCGTCACTGTCCTTTTTTTAATATTAAAGGTCATTTTTTATAAGTATGTCATTTACACGATTTTTTACTTATGTTTTTAGACTCTTACTTGGAACTTTTCCTTTTTTAGGTTATTCCATTAATGATTTTTTGTCTATTAATGCATTTTGGCTTTCCGATGCATTTGGAAGTACTTCCAAATATTGTGTGGTGTTTCAGTCATCCAAAAATCACCGGCCTCTCTGTTAGCCAGTGCATTTACATTTTCCCCTTTTTTTTTTTGATCTTTTTTACTGCGGAGCATCACGTGGACCAATTGAGTCATTACTTCCGGTCCACTTGACACGCACAGCGTAACCACAGTGAGGGGTGAACTACATAGATTTGCATTTTGATCCGCCCCCCATCTGACGTTTCTAGTCTGTATCGGCTTGCCGTTATGTGCTGCGGTACTTCCTGCTCAGCACATGTACAGAACGAGGCTTGGAGCGCACGCTCTGGCGCCATTTTGCTGTAACTAGGAAGCGCCCGTTCGGAGCGCCTCCTTTTCTATACACCCTATCAGAAACTGTGTCAAGATGAGGCTTGGAGCGCACGCCCCGCCGCCATCTTGCCACATCCAGGAAGTGCTTGTTTCAAGCACTTGTGCATTACAGACGTTCTGATTTTCCATTTTTCTTCTTTTTTGTTGCTTTTTTTCGCCACCCATGTGCTCATTACATGTTCAGAGTGCTATTTCACATTAACATTCTGTTCAGATCTGATTCCTACCCGGAAGTGTTGCTGTTCTGAGTGACTCCTCCCAGATGGTGAGTTGTATGTGTTTGGGGGCTCATTATAAATTTGTCTGTTGGCCACATGGAGGGATACCCTTTTGACAACGTGTACTCACACGAAACGCGTCAGGGATGACTCCAATGTTGCCATCATTTTATTGAAGTGCGCTTTTTTCTCAACTGACATGTAAGTGCAATCTTTAATTAAACCTAAACTGATTTTGACGGTACTACACTATGGCGTCCCCTCTTTTCTTTTCCACGTTCACATGTAACCTTCACTAACGGATGACCATCTCCTGCATTCCTGAGCGAGAGACCTTCCAGTTCCCCAGGTCATGATATTTGGATCATTTGTGGACCCCTTCCTGAAGCAGCTCCACACCGTGGTTTCCAGTCTATACCAATCCTGATTGACTCTGGAAATATACATTTCGCAGAGTCCACAAGTTCCGGTAAGCCTGCATCCACATTGGTGACGGGATATTCCTTATTTTTGAAATTCATTTATATTCATATATTTTTTGAAGATTTCATCTCACCCTTCAATTTTGAACTTTGTATTCATCCATCACTTGGTTCATTTTGGACATTTAGTCATTTGCTTACAACATTTGTACCTCATACATATGTGCATTTCTCATTGTTGCATATTGATCATGCGTGGTTTTTGATTTTACTGTCATACCTTTTTTTGTATCAGAGCGCTACACTTTTTTGTTTTCCATTCTGTTTTTGCTTCTTGTTTTTCAGTAGCTGTGTTTAGCAGCTTGATACATGCACATTTAGCAGCGCAATAATTTACACTATACCATTTGCTTTTTTTGAAAAATTTCTTAGGGCAGAAAAGGACCTCTCAGAGCAGATTAAAAAGTATACCATGAAAGACTTTAGAGCATTAAGGGACCTCATGCTTTTGTTAGATGAAAATCAAGAATAAGATAATACGCAACAAAACGAACCAAGTCAGGGGCCCCATGTTGAAACCAAAATCCCATCTTTTAAAAACAAATTTGACCAGTTTCCTGACCTAAATACTAATCCTTAAGTGACAGCGTTTTTGATAGTCATGGTCAGAGAGATAAAAAATATGCCATCTCTCCCAATCTCATCAAACCTGACCAAAAAACAACAAGAAGCATTGAAAAATGTACAATCTAGAGATGATACAGTCATTAAAGCCTCGGACAAAGGCGGTAACATAGTCCTATTAACTTGTCAGCAATATGAGACTATTAGCTAGATTCAGAGACGTTTACGCCGGCGTATCAGTAGATACGCCGTCGTAACTCTGAATCTACGCCGTTGTAAATGTAAGCATATTCGGGAAACCAGATACGCTTAAATTAGGCTAAGATACGAGCGGCATAAGACTCCTACGCCGTCGTATCTTAGGGTGCATATTTACGCTGGTCGCTAGGTGGCGCTTCCGTTGATTTCCGCGTAGAATATGCAAATGAGCTAAATACGCCGATTCAGAAATGTACGTGCGCCCGGCGCTTTTTTTTATGTCGTTTACGTAAGGCTTTTTCCTGCGTAAAGTTAGTCAAACAAAAAGCTGGCCTAGCCAATGTTAAGTATGGACGTCGTTCCCGCGTCAAATTTTGAAATTTTTACGTCGTTTGCGTAAGTCGTCTGTGAATGGGACTGGACGTAATTTACGTTCACGTCAAAACCAATATGTCCTTGTGGCGTACTTTGGAGCAATGCACACTGGGATATGTCCACGAACGGCGCATGCGTGATTGACGTAAAAACGTCAATCACGTTGGGTCACTAGTCATTAACATAAAACACGCCCCCCTGTTCATCATTTGAATTAGGAGCGCTTACGCCGGCCCATTTACGCTACGCCATCGTAAATTATGAGGCAAGTGCTTTGTGAATACAGCACTTGCCTCTCTGACTTACGGCGGTGTAGGGTATATGCGATATGCTACGCCGCTTCAAAATTAAGCCAGTCTATCTGAATCTGGCTATTAGTGCTTTGACATTTTGAGTAATACAGAATGGTATAGACCCATCACAATTGAGGTCACAGCACAGTATAAATTGGAATTCAAGCTATTGATTAATACAGCCTATACAGATGCATTGATTGATAAATCTACCTATGAATTTGGGATTGTCCATTAATTACTCCCTTCTGGTCACAGGTTCATGATCTCCTCGAGAAGGTCCTAGGGATCAGCGTACCTTTTCAGCCTTTATATATGTTGCTAGGCCTACCTTTCCCGAAAATCTCAAAAACTCTTTGCAAATTGGTGGCTTTTCTTTTACTGGCAGCCAAACGTGTCATCCCACAACGCTGGAGAGATACCTCCCCTCCCACCTTTGCACAATTCTTTTAAACAATTGCTGATATTAGAAGGATGGAATGTCTTACAGCTGTCATAGATGATTCCTTACCCAGATTTGAAGCTATTTGGGAGAGATGGGACTCTTCTGAGTTTAACAGAGCCTCATCCCACCCCACCATAACTGATTACCCATTGCCCATACCCCCTCACTGCTTCATATAGGATAATATCCCTTTCTTTTCTCGCTTTTTATTTTTCCTATGTATAAGTAATAGTTTGTTGATATAGGTTTCTACTCAGCAGAGCCATGATTAGCTGTTCTTGTTGAACTCGCTACTTAATTCCTATTTTTTTTTCTTTTTTGTTATAACAAACATGTATACATCCAGACCTGTATGTTTTCTGCTGACAATGTGATTGTTTACTTCCTATATTCTCGACCAATCAAATGTCTGGAATTTGTTATTACTTTGTATGACTTAAAAATCTTTAAATAAACAATTAAAAAAAAAAAAATCAACCATGAATATTTTAATACAGCCTTTCCAAAGGAGGCAATCTTTTACGCCATCCCTAAGATACATAAAAACAAGACCAAACCGCCAGGCAGACCCATTATTTCGGGTATAGGTCCATGACGAAAAATGCAAGTATGTTTGTAGACTTCTTCCTAATGCCCCACATTATGACACTTCCCTCATATGTGAACAGCGGCGGCCCGTCCAAAGGGGGTGGATGGGTGCCACCCCCCCCAAAGCCAGTAAAGGAAAAAAAAGTATTTTTTTTGGCCTTTTAATAAAAAAAAGGTCCTTTAAGTGCACTATGTTCAGGGCGGGCATTGGGCACAGTGCACTATTGAAGCATCATTGTAGCATCATGCCAATGCAAGCATGCAAGACGCTTTATTTGCAGGGTTGTTTTAAGCTCCGTAGCGCTCTGCAGTGCGCCTCTCCAGTCACTCTCCACTCTCATTGGGTCCTGCTTCCTCATGTCTGCAGCGCCGTAGGAAATGGCCAGTGATTTCCCCAGGGCAGTGTCACTTTTGGTTTTGCCTCTAGGACTCTGAGGTATGTAACTTATTAAAACACTTTATTTGTCTCTCTCATTGTCTGTCCGGTGTCACTGTCCACCTCATCCATGTACAGCAGCACCTTGTGCTCTATGTATTCTCAGCCTGTATTGTGATCGGACTGAGAGTGGACTGGAGGGTGGTGGAGGGAGGGAGGGTGCCGTGCTTCACCCGACAATCTGGAGCCTTACACATCTCCTGTATGTGTGACTGAGGGGCTCCCAGCACTGTGACCTACAGCTATGATTTACAGATCTCTTATCTCTGTCTGTCTCTATCTATCTGTCCCCCCTCTCTCTCTATATATATATATCTATATGTGTCTGTCTCTATCTATCTGTGTGTCTATCTGTCTATCTGTCTATCTGTCTGTCTGTCTGTCTATGTTTTAATTTAAAATTTACTTTTGACTGGCATTTAAATTCTATACCATTTATGAATTTACTTATACAGAGACTCCTCTGACAATGTGGTTACCAAATTACACCGCAAGAGCACGGCAGGCAACACCCTGCTGCATTCTAATAGTGGACATCCTAGGCTCCTTGTCCACAGTATTCTGTATGCGCAGTACATTTTCCTGCAAAGGAATTGCACGCAAGATGCCGACTTCAGGCAGCAGGCCAATGAGTTGCGCACACGCCTACTAAAACTAGACTATAGTAAAAGCCTTCTGAGAAGGGCCTTCAATAAGGCCATCCGAAGGGAACGAGTATCCCTACTCTACTCCAGTCCAAAAATCAATTCAAATCAGCAGATCACCAAGTTTATTTCAAAATATTCGGCTCATCATAAATCCTTAAAAGTTGTTTGGAACAGCACTGGTACCTGCTCAGACCCGACACTGGGCAAGTATGTCAGAGAAACACCTGAAATAGTCTTTCGGAAAAGCTCATCTATTGGCAAAAAATTAACTGCAAGTGAATACAAACCCAATCATGAAAGACATGCTCAAACACGAGGCCTTACATGTGGGCAATATACATATTGCCCCTGGTTACAAACAGGCTCGCGTTTTCAGTTGCCCAATGGTGAAATCTTGCGTCCTCAATTCCATGGCACTTGCAACACAGAAGGGGTGGTATACCTCATGGTCTATAGATGTAGGGCTTTTTATGTGGGTAAAACAATCCGCCAGCTCAAACAACGAATATTTGATCACATATACTATTCCCAATATGCTAAAATGATCACACCAGTTGGCTGCCATCTGGGTCTATACCATTAGTTTGACACTTCAATGGTTAAATTTATTATTCTTGAGGTAATACCCAAAGACCCTCATGGTGGAAATTGGGATAAAACAAATTCTCCAGAGGGAGACCGTCTGGATTGAACGTTTGGAAGCAACAAAGCCACCAGGAATCAATTAAGTTTTATCATATAACTTCCTATGAAGAACCGGTGTGATAGCCAGTTGATTCCTTGAGCCATGATTTATTATGCCGCATACACACCATCACTTTATGTGATGGAAAAAAACGACATTTTCTGTGAAGTAAAAAACAACGTTTTTAAAACTTCAATTTTCAAAAAGGACGTTGCCTACACACCATCGTTTTTTCACAATGCTCTAGCAAAGCGAGGTTACGTTCACCACTTTTTTCCATTGAAGCTCGCTTCATGACTAGCTTCTGGGCATGCGCGGGTTTAAAAACGTCGTTTTAAACATCGTTTTTTGCTACACACGGTCAATTTCTGTGAAACATAAAACGACGTTTTGAAAAAAATGACACATAAAATTGAAGCATGCTTAAATTTTTTTTTGTCGTTTTTCACAAGACATGAAACAAAGTTTTCTCCCACACACGGTCATTTTGAATTGACGTTTTTAAAAATGTCATTTTTTTTCATCACATAAAGTGTGTACGCGGCATTAGTCTCTCCAATACTAGGCCCCCCACCTGTTTTAGAACATGACACCATCAAGCAGTACATACCATCCATACTGTTAGCAGTGATCGTTATGACAACTATTCAAGATACTAAGATTTTTGTATTAGGAAACTCAATATCTGCTTGCAATCTTTGAGACTTGCTCAATACTCAAGAAAATAATCGTATGAGTCTAACGACCCTATATGATTTTATAATTAAGTAGAGTGGTGTAGAATGTTGTTGTTGCTTGGTTTTGTCTTGTTTGTTTATGGTTGTTTTTTTGTTTTTTTTTTCGTTTTTTTTCTGTTTTTTGTTCTGTTTTTGTTCTGTTATAGATCACTGCACTAGCTATACGATATATATATGCTAAGTTTAGCCACCTTTATTGTGTTTTTTACAGTATGTTGTTTGACATGCATTTCAAATGTTTCCTGTCCAGTGGTCCTTGATCTTCGGCACTTCTGCTTTTAAGTTTAACATACACTATTTCCGTCGATGCAGTGGAGACTGGGGCGGCGTGGGGAATATGTGGCTGCCCAAGCCATTGGGGATTGGTTTACTCCCTCCCAATCCAGAGAGAGGAGTGATGTTCCATATCCACCAATGGCATATCATGACACATCTTCCATCTGATGTGTCATTTGAGTACTTCCGCCCTTTCTCGCACTCGAGACACGCCAGTAGTTTCCGAGTGCGCAGGCGCCGGTCGGCGCATGAACAGTGTACTCGATTCGGCCAGCTCACGTGACATCAGACACTGTCTGTAGAAGACGCGAGCGGGGTGCATATAACAGCGAGATCGGGACTTCATTCCCCAGTTGCCATCAGGGGAAGTGAAGTCGTATCATACACCTTGCATATAGATGCCATTAACACTAAAACTGTTTTTTAGGCATGTATTGTAGTTTTAAAAAAATTCCTTAAACTTTAGAAGCTAATGAGGAAGCGATCTTTCTAATCTCGAAACATGTTGAGCAAATTTTAACTTTTTCAAGAACTTTGTGGATACTCACCAAAGAGATACTCCTTCATTCCTGGCGTGGGCATCTTCATTACGTATTTCCCCACAACAAGTGAAAATTGCTATTATTGATTATCGATCTTTGGCCTAACACGTAGTCCTTTTGTTTATAGTATTTTCTTGTGTATCCATTTAGGATGCATCAAGTGTAATTTTTGTATCAATGTGTGTAATATTAAAAAAAAATAACTTTTTTTTATTAGTGACTAAAGTAAATTTTTTCTCCATAAATTTCTAATCAAATCATGTTAGGATGTGGCACAATCGTTAATTAGGGTGTTGATTGCCACCCAAGAGCACCTGTAATCAATTACAAACTAAATTTCTTCCTTACTGGATATACTTTCAAATCCGCCACTTTCTTCAGTCCTGCTTCAGAAATCATATTACACCAGCACTGCATATGTTCCTGTGAGATACTCTGCATTAGATACTTTAGGGAAAGGTTTCAGATTGTTCTTATAGGAAGAGAAATATATAGGAGTCAGTCTTGCTTCACAAATCAAATTGCAGCAGCATTGCATATGTTCCTGTGAGATACTCTGCATATTACACCAGCACTGCATATGTTCCTGTGAAATACTCTGCATATTGCACCAGCACTGCATATGTTCCTGTGAGATACTCTGCATATTTCAGAAGCACTGCATATGTTCATGTGAGATACTCTGCATTTTGCACCAGCACTGCATATGGTCCTGTGAGATACTCTGCATTAGATACTTTAGGGAAAGGTTCCAGATTGTTCTTATAGGGAGAGAAATATATAGGAGTCAGTCCTGCTTCACAAATCAAATTTCAGCAGCTCTGCATATGTTCCTGTGAGATACTCTGCATATTACACCAGCACTGCATATGTTCCAGTGAGATACTCTGCATTAGATACTTTAGGGAAAGGTTCCAGGTGGTTCTTATAGGGAGAGAAATATATAAGAGTCAGTCCTGCTTCACAAATCAAATTGCAGCAGCATTGCATATGTTCCTGTGAGATACTCTGCATATTACACCAGCACTGCATATGTTCATGTGAGATACTCTGCATATTGCACCAGCACTGCATATGTTCCTGTGAGATACTCTGCATATTGCACCAGCACTGCATATGTTCCTGTGAGATTCTCTGCATATTGCACCAGCACTGCATATGTTCCTGTGAGATACTCTGCATATTACACCAACACTACATATGTTACTGTGAGATACACCCTTTATATACTTTTCTTCTTTTGTGCTATTCAAAAGACATCCATTTAGGGAAAAAATAAACATTTTGCAGTGTTTCCTCCAGTGTTTGCAGTTTTTTCTCCATATCTGTACGTGTGAGATAAACACTTTAGCTAGTGTTCTTCTATTGTTCTATCCAAAGAACACCCATTTAGGGCAAAAAAATATATATTTTACAGTTTTCCCTACAGTGTTTGCAGTCTTGCCTGCATATCTGTATGTGTGAGATACACACTTTAAATACTGTTTTCTATTGTTCTATTCAAAAAACACCCATTTAGGGCAAAAACATATATTTTACAGTTCTTCCTCCAATTTTTGCAGTCTTGCCTGCATATCTCTACGTGTGAGATACACACGTTACATACTGTTTTCTATTTTTCTAGTGCTATTCAAAAAAAAATATTTTGGGCAAATAATATTTTTTTTGGTGCGTTTCCTGCATATCTGTAGGTGTGAGATTAACACTTTAGCTAGTGTTCTTCTATTGTGCTATTCCAAAAACACTCATTTAGGGCAAATAATTGTATACTTTTACCTTTTATATGGCTGTATACATTGTGAAGGGCTGCACATGTCTGGGTCGGTCAGCTACCCAGCCTTTGATATGGTGCCACTCGCATTTATATTGTTCATCCCCCATTTCTTCTTTTTTAATTCTTGTTCTGTCCCCTTTTTGTATTTAGGTTAGTACACTGTTATGCCTATTCCCTTTTTTTTCGTACGGGCTAAACACATTTAGTGTGCCCGTGTCTGCACTCCAGCCTTGTTTTTTCCTCCGCCCACCAAAGCCTATAATATAAGATAGGAGACTCAGGCAATATGGCGACGGCTGTAATATCTATAGCGGGCTTTGGCAAAATGGCCGACGGACATCCAGTGCAGCAGACTTTCCGGCGGTCTATTTAAGATCGCGGTATTCATCTAGTGTCATCCCCTGATGAAGTCACATGGTGTGACGACACGCGTAGGGACCAGGAAGCACTAGATCCTACACGCTCTGACGGCAGGGAGACGAGCTCGCCGCTCGTTTGTTTTGGAACTGTCCCTTCTTGCAAATGTGAGTGTAGTTTTTTATGTTTTATTCAAATAAATAGTGTATGCGGAACTGTACTATGTGCCTCCCTCTCTTTTCTTCCATCCACATCCTCTGAGCAACTTACTTGACACTACGTGGCAAGTCAGGAGGTGGAAGTAATAGAAGAGAGAAACCCAGGATCACAGACAGGATCATTGCGAACTCGCTGTTCATTGGAGATAGGCCCACTGTTGACGGCCTCCATGTGAGTGCATGTGCATGTGATTTATCATCTCCCAAAGTACCCTCACAGTATTACGCCATTATCCCTTTGCTGTTTCCTTTTTTTTTTCTATGCCTATTTGATGTGGAGCCCTCCTCCAGCTACATACAAGTCTTGCTGCTATACTAAGAATTAGAGTTGAGCGGACACCTGGATGTTCGGGTTCGGACCCGAACCCGGACTTTGAAAAAAAAGTTCGGGTTCGGGACCGAACCCGAACCCGGACTTTGACCCGAACCCGAACCCCATTGAAGTCAATGGGGACCCGGACTTTTGACTACAAAAATGTCTCTAAAAAACTAAGGGAAAGGGCTGGAGGGCTGCAAATGGCAGCAAAATGTCAGGAAGAGCATGGCAAGTACTCTGGAAATAAATGTGGATAGGGAAATAACTTAAAATAACATAAAAAATATTAAAATAAAAAATATAATGATTTTTGACCTTTATAAATATTTCAGGAAACTCTCCCTGACTATGTACTTGACAGAAACACAGTATATCACAGGTGCACAGGTGGTGTGGCAGGTGTAGTGCTGTTGAAATACTCAGTCACCTATAGATTGCAAACTGCCCCTATAGTTGAACAAAATTCCTAAACTATATGAAGCACAGCAGATGTCACAGGAATAAAGGGCCAAATCCTCAAAAGAGATACGCAGGCGGATCTGCTGTTCCGCCTGCGTATCCCTGTGCCTATCTTTGGAACTGATCCACAGAAGCAGTTTTCCAAAGATAGGCAGAAGTTCCGACATCTGTAAGAGACTTACACTGTCGGATCTTAGGATGCAGTACCGCATCCGCCGCTGGGGGCATTTTGTGTCGAAATGCCGCCTAGCGTATGCAAATTAGGACTTACGGCGATCCACAAAGCTTTTCAGCTTCATTTTTTCGCCGTAAGTTTTAGTTTGCATGTGTAAAATTAGGGCTGCTTTTACAAAGTGTAAACTGTTTACACCTTGTAAAAGTAGACCCTTCTTCCTCGCGACACGTTTTTTTTTTTATTCAGAATTTTTTTTTCCCGCCGTATCTTTTTTTTTTTTCCCGACGCAACTTTTTTACCCGGCGCGATTCTCAAAACTCGGCGTATCGTAAAAACACGCAATGCACGTCAGGAAAAATGATGTCACGGGCATGCGCAGTACGTCCGGTGCGGGAGCACGCCTAATTTAAATGGGAATCGCCCATTTGTATTAGGAACGCCTTGCGCCGGACGGAGTTAAGTTGCACTGCCGAAAATTTCCAGGTAAGTGCTTTGAGGATCGGCACCTAACTTGGGAGATTTACGGCAGTGTAACTTAACTTGGAAAAGTTAAGTTAAGCCCGTTTTTTGAGGATTTGGCCCAGAGTGCTTGTTGATATTTCTGGAGCAACATACACCTAAAACTGTCCCTAAGCAGATTCAGCAGCCTTTCCCTCACATAAGTGAAGCAGTGACAACGAGCCAGATGCCATAAGATGATGCAGATATCAAAGAAATAAAGTGTGCTTCTTGATATTTCTGGAGCAGTATAACAGCATAGACCTAACACTTTCCCTGAGCAGATTCAGCAACCTTTCCCTCACATAAGTGAAATACAGTGAAAACGAGCCAGATACACCTAAGACTTTCCCTAAGCAGCAGATTCCAGCAGCCTTTCCCTATCTAGAGTAAAGCAGAGTGACGATCTGTGCTGTGTGCTTCTATCTAATATAGAGGCACGTCACATTATGGGTCACATGCTGCACTGGCCAATCACAGCCATGCCATAAGTAGGCATGGCTGTGATCAGTTCCCAGTCACAGTAGTAACACGAATGGCGATTGGCTGCCGTGCAGCGCGCCAAAACATACCCGAACCCCGAACCCGGACTTTTTCCAACTATTCGGGTTCGGGTCCGGGTTCGGGAAAAACCCAAAGTCCGTACCGAACTTACAGTTCGGGTTCGCTCAACCCTACTAAGAATACATCTGTGGTGTTTTAGGCTGTCCATGCTACAGCCTTGAGGTGAGCAATTATGAGCCACAAGAGGTGTCTTCACTGAAGTTTGTCCTTCCAACATTGGAGTCTGGCTTTTCTTGTAAGCACTGTCCATAAGACTTTGTTTTATCCTACACTTGTGTGTTATATTTCACCTGGACGTTGACTCACTGGACTCATTTCACATTTATATTGATTTACTTGTATATGTTTTTTGCCTTAAGTTTGTTTGAGCCTATGCAAATTGTTCACATTGTTGTTATACTTTTGATATACCCGGTACACCCTGTACACCTTAATTTATCCAATAGAGGTTTACCGCCCCTAGTGGTCACTATACCCACTTGGTGGGCCTTTATCACTTTTTTGTTTATTCCAGTTAGACAGCGCAGTCATCATCACATATTCACACTTTTACCTATTTTCTGGCGAGGACAGATTATCAGGTGACTGCAGCAGTGCCCCCTATTGTTTAGCACCGATAGCGTGAGAGCCTTTCCATTTTATTTGATCACCATTCCTTACTTACTCTTGCTGCAATCATGGAAATAGATGTAGTCTTTAATAATGAAGACCCCAAAACAGATAGCAACATTGAACACCTTAGGCCCCATACTCACGAGCAAACATGTCTGCTGAAACTGGCCCGCAGGCCAGTTTCAGCAGACATGTTTGGTCGTGTGTGGGCGCGAGCGGGCCGAATTCCAGCAAACATTTGCCCGCCGGGCCTTTTCCCAGCAGACAAATATTCCTGGACTTGTTTTAAAACAGCCCGCTGGAATTCAGCCCGCTCGGACATGTACGGTCGTCAGTACAGACCTACCGTACATGTCCAGGCGCCCGCCGTCCCTCGCATGCGTCGAATGACTTCGACGCATGCGTGGAAGCATTTTAAAGGCGGGCCGCCCACGTCGCCGCGTCATTGTCGCGGCGACACCGCATCATCGACGCGGCGACACCGCGGACACGCCCCGCGTATTGTTTACGCGCGGACTTCTGTACGATGGTGTGTACAACCATCGTACAGAAGCCCTCTGGCAGACATGTATGGTGAAAACGGTCCGACGGACCGCTTTCACCATACATGTTTGTCCGTGTGTACCCGGCCTTATGCGTAGACTTGGGCATGGGTTGGAGAAAAAGGTTAGTTTGTGGTGGGATGTCACCACCTTTGACAGATATATCAAAGCCAACATCGTTCCAAGATGTCTCAGGTGGGATGTCCCCCCAATGATGGGCTTAAAGACCAAGAATCGATTGATGAATGGTTTAGATTCTTCAACGAGAAAGGCACAGAATTACTCCACCTATTGCTCAAAAGAAAACAGAAGAAAATTTGTAAAATAGATCAAACTATTGCAGAATTGAAAATACAACTAGAGACACATAAAGATTCAGCAGAGTTCAAACGACTAACGACCCAATTGAACAAAGACTTAACAAAGAAAGATATAGACGTACAAACTAGGAAGAGTAAGAAATACTCTAGGGACATCAAGGGCTACAAAAATGACTTAGCTTACAAATGGCAAAATAATATGGATATATATGATCCAATTTCTACCTTTTCAACACCAGAAAAACCGGCCAGACAATGGCCACAACATCCAGAACTGCCCCCCATTGTAGAGGGACAGAGACCAGATGTAACTCAGAGGGATACAAGAGAAAATAAACCAAAAGAAGATCAATCTAGACATGAGAACCAAGAAGGAGCACATAGACAACCTAGCAACCAGACCCCACACAATAGTAAGGGGAAACATCCACAGATGGAACGTACCCCACAAAAGAATTGAAAAAAAAAACACACAACAACCACTGAACAAAACAAAACCAGGGACAGAAGGATACAAGAGGCCCTTGTACCGAACCACAAAAACAAGAAAGAAGTCCTGTATACCCGAGAGGATACTATGATACTAGAGAATACAGAGGTGAACAACACTATGGACCCAGACCGTATGCTAGGAGTCCAGGCCCTAGTCATTACTACGACCCCAGAGATGGATGGTATCCTCCATCTCAGAGGCCAAGAGAGAGAAGTCCCATCCACACGTATAATCATTGCGCCCCCTTAAGAGACCTACGAGACACAAACAGAGATGATAGAAGAGATTACGAATACTGATATGAACAGGAACACAACCAGTCTTTTTTAGACAGGGGGAGGGAACACCACCCCCCAAGGAAAACAGAGGAAATAAGGAGAAGAAGCCCTACAAGAAAAGAGGATGTAGAGCAGGAAAGAGAAAACAGACGAAGAGAGTAAACAGAGAAGGGATTTTTAACCTTACAGATGCACCTCACTCATGAAGAACTGTCGGTACTCGACAAAGGCTTGAATTATGCACCTGTGAGGAATTTAGATAAATTCCAAATGTACATCAGTATACAGAGATATGTCCAGAAATTGAACATTAAAAAATATTTGTTAGAAAAGCCCATCAACGCTCGAGTGAGAGAAGAAAATGCAGTGGTGCAAAGTAAAAATAAATCCACGTTCAACCCTAAAGTGAAAGATAACAAACATATAGAGGTCTTTAAAAACATGGTAACAGAAGAAGTGAGAAACCTAACGGTGAAGAAAATGGAGGAACCTAAATCAATCAAAATAGGAATACAGAAATTAACTAAAAGAAAGGACCTTGGGCCATATTCTGAGTAAATATCCGCCTGCTTCGCTTAGGGCACTTACACTCCGCTGTCCCAACTTACTGGAGCAGGTGTTGTATTCCCCAACCACTTGCTCCATAAGTTGGGACAGCGGAGTGTAAGTGTCCCGGCGTAGCCTGGCGGATCTCCAAGGGGGCGGCTTCTATTCAAATGAAGCGCGCCCCCGATACAAAAGAACTGGGCATGCGCCGGGCTGCAAAAAGCCCAGTGCGCATGCTCCAGTTCTCGGCGGAAAACGTCAATGACGCCGACGTGTGCGTCATTGACGTAAAGTCGTATTCAAGAACGACTTCCGTAAACGACGTATCCGATGAAAAAACACGACGGGGACCCGACGCCATCCATAACATGGCCTACGCGAGACTTGCGGAAACTTACCCCTCATATAGCAGGGGAAAGTTTCCGCTTACGCAAACGACGTTAGCGACGGTTACGCGACGCGAACTCGTTCGTGAATCGGCGTAGAAGGATCATTTGCATACGCAAATGACTCCTTCACTTAAATGCCATCTAGCGGCGGCCGGCGTCATTGCATTTAAGATCCGCCAGTGTAAGTGACTTACAGATGGCGGATCTTAAGTGTATCTATGCAAAAATGATTCTGAGAATCAGGAGCATAGATACACGGGTCAAAAAAGGGAGTTACGATGGAGTATCCTGAGTTACTCCATCGTAACTTTACTCAGAATATGGCCCCTTGTCATTAGGCCTTCCGACAAAGGTGGTGGGATAGTTCTACAGACCACCGAACAGTATCACAACGGCATGATCAACATGTTAGGAGATAGTAATACATACAGTAAATTACCAAGCAACCCAATATTCAAATGGAGGAAGGAATTGGAACAAGTGGTACATCTGGGCCTAAAGAAAGGAGTTTTAGACAAAAAGGAAGCCAAATATTTGATACCTGAGGCATGCAGGACTCCTATCATTTATGCATTGCCCAAAATCCATAGGGATAAGACCAATCCCCCCTTAAGACCCATAGTGAATGGAATTGAGTCCATCACAGCAAGATTGGGACAATATGTTGAAAGATACCTTCAGCCAGCTGTACAAAAAACGAGAGCATATCTCAAAGATACTAAAGACATGCTAAATTTGTTGGAAGGAAGAAATGACACAGGGCCTCTACTGATGGCCACCGCCGACGTGTCATCACTTTATACCATTATTCCTCACTATTTAGCATGCAAAGCCACCAAATGGGGACTTCGCAAACACACAAAACTACCATGCGTGCAGAGGAAATATATCATCAAATGTCTAGATTTCTGTCTTAAACACAGCCACTTCTGGTATAATCATGAATATTACCAACAAAAGACTGGTATGGCCATGGAGCCAAGTTTGCCCCAAGTGTTGCAGGACTATTCATGTCCGAGTGGGAAGAGGAATCAGTTTTCCTAGAACAGCCAGACGATTTGGTAGTGTACAAACGGTACATTGACAATATTTTTATTATCTGGAATGGAGATCGGTGCCAACTTATCTCCTTCTTTGAAAACCTTAACAATAATTTTAAGAATATTGTCCTTACGTGGCAAATTGAAGAGAAACATATTCAGTTTTTGGGATCTCGAAATCTCTCTTATAAATGACAAGTATGTCACGAAAACTTTTTTTAAAGTGTTGACCGTAATAGCTACCTCCCCATCACTAGCTTCCACCACAGGAACTGGCTGTTTAATATCCCCAAAGGCCAAATGCTAAGACTCAGGCGTAACTGCACAAACTAAGAAGATTTTCAGACACAAACCAATATGATTGGTGAAAGATTCACACAGAAAGGCTATGAGGATAAGTTTATCCAAGAGAAAATCACCAAGCCATCTAGGAGCAGTCTCCTGGGGGAAAATAAGAAAGGAACCAGTAGATCAGATTTAGTTCCTATGATGCTAGACTATAATAGACATGTGCAATTCGTTTAGTTTCTAATTTGTTGTTTAACGAAAATTTGGAAAATCGTTAATTTAGAATTTTCGTTTTGACCAATTTTTTATTTCCGAATTTTCGGACTTCCGAAAATTTCGAATTTCAAATTTCCGATTATTCGTATTTCTGAAAAATCGAATTTCCGAATTTCCGAATTTTCGAAGTTTCGAATTTTTTAATTCCCGAATTTCGGAATTTTTAATTTCAAAATTTTCGTATTTCCGAATTTTTCATTTTTTATTTTTTATTTTTTCAATTTTCGAAATTTTGAATTTTTCATTATGTTTTTAATTTTCGAATTTTTAATTTTCGATTTTCAAAATTTCGAATTTTCGAATTTTTCATTTTAAAATTTCGAATTTTTCATTTTAAAATTTCGAATTTTCAATTTTCGAATTTTCGTTTTTTTTTTCGTTTTTCAATTTCGAATTTTCCAATTTTTCAATTTCGCATTTCCGAATTTTGAATTTTTCATTTTCGTTTTTTTTTAATTTCCGAAATTCCGAATTTTCGAAATTTCCAATTTTTCATTTTTTATTTTCGAATCTTTAAATTTTAGAAATTTCTAATTTTTCATTTTTTTAAATTTTCGAATTTTTAAATTTTCGGAATTTCGAAATTTCGAATTTTTAAATTTTAAATTTCGAAATTTTAAACTTTCGAAATTTCGGAATTTTACATTTTCTAATTTCGAAATTTTACATTTTCTAATTTCGAAATTTTAAATTTTCTAATTTCGAAATTTTAAATTTTCTAATTTCGAAATTTTACATTTTCTAATTTCGAAATTTTACATTTTCTAATTTCGAAATTTTAAATTTTCGAATTTCGAAATTTTAAATTTTCGAATTTTCTAATTTTTTATTTTTCGAATTTACGAATTTTTAATTTTCGAAATTTCGAATTTATGAATTTTCGAAATTTCGAATTTATGAATTTTCGAAATTTCTAATTTTCGAAATTCCGAATTTTCTAATTTTCGAAATTTTTCATTTTCGAATTTTCGAAATTTTTCATTTTCGAATTTTCGAAATTTTTCATTTTCGAATTTTAGAAATTTTTCATTTTCGAATTTTCGAAATTTTTCATTTTCGAATTTTCGAAATTTCAAATTTTTCATTTTCGAAATTTCGATTATTGAAAAATTCGAAAATTTAAAAAATCAGAATTTTCGAATTGTGG
Organism: Rana temporaria; assembly: GCF_905171775.1. Taxonomy (NCBI): domain Eukaryota; kingdom Metazoa; phylum Chordata; class Amphibia; order Anura; family Ranidae; genus Rana; species Rana temporaria. The sequence continues at coordinate 18,526 of NW_024404695.1, forward strand.
AGTTTCCGAAATTCTGGAATTTTCTTTTTTTTAATTTTCGAATTTTAGAAATTTCGAATTAAATTTTTTTCGTACTTCCGAATTTTTTCATTTCCGAAATTTTCCGAATTTTTTGAATTTCCGAAAATATTTTTTTTAATTTTCGTTTCATTCGTTTTTTTCGGAAATTTCATTTTTTTGTTTTATTCGTTTTTTGATTTTTCGGAAATCCGAAAATACGGAATTCCGAATTTCTGAATTCAGATTTTTTTAATTTCCCGAATTTACGAATTTACGAAAAAAGCAAAAAAACGAATAAAACGGAAAAAAAATTGTTTTGATCTTCCCGAATTTCCGAAAAATAAAAAAAACGAATGAAACAAAAACAATTTTTTTTTTATTTTCCCGAATTTCCGAAAAAGTAAAAAAACGAAAATAACATAAACGAAAAAAAAAATAATTTGGCAGTGCACATGTCTAGACTATAACATCCATCATAAGAAAACAGAAAAAATCATTACTTGCCATTGGCATATTTTGAAAGCGGATAGCAAATTGAAAGATGTTTCACCAGAGAAGCCAAATTTCATCTACAAGCGAGCCCCTACTCTCCGAGACCAACTGGTCAAAAGCGTCATTGACCCACCAAAAAAGCAATTTACCTTTTTTACGGGAAAAGGCTTCTACCCCTGCAAAAGGTGCTATGCCTGCATTCGTACCAAACGACCCAATGAAAAGAAAATGAACTTCCAATCCAACAGTAATGGCACACAATATGAAATTAAAGACTTTATTGGGTCCAACACCGAGGGCGCCGTCTATGCGCTTGAGTGTAGTTGCGGCCTACAATACGTCTGCCGCACTAAACGGCCCCTCAGAGTACGGATTAAAGAACATGTGGTTAACATTCAAAATGGGTTTGATAAGCATAGTGTATCCAGACACTTTGATGTAGTCCATAACAGAGACCCCTCCCAACTTAAATTTTGGGGTACTGCACCTTATATTAGGCCATGGAGAGGTGGACACAAGGTGAGGTCTTTGAGTCAGCTAGAATCAAAATACATTTTCTGCATGGACACTTTTGTCCCTAGAGGTCTCAATATAGATTTTGACCTGAACTGTTTCCTTAATGATTTTTAAAATATTTTCTCTTTCTTTAGCCCCTAGTGGTCACTATACCCACTTGGTGGGCCTTTATCACTTTTTTGTTTATTCCAGTTAGCAAAGTCATCATCACACATTCACACTTTTACCTATTTTCTGGCGAGGACAGATTATCAGGTGACTGCAGCAGTGCCCCCTAGTGTTTAGCACCGATAGCGCGAGAGCCTTTCCATTTTAAATATTTTTTTGTTGGTGCGTTTCCTGCATATCTGTAGTTGTTAGATAAACACTTTAGCTAGTGTTCTTCTATTGTTCTATTAAAAAAACACCCATGGGGCGTGGATTGCGCGCAATGGAGACGGCAGCTTGATTCAGGAGCTCCGTCGTTCTCACAGCCTGAGACCCGTCTCTCCGCAATAAATTAATGCAGGATGCACAGGAGATCATACGGCACTCCACACACGAGATCCCACCGCTCTTCGGCTACCTCTAAGGGAAGAGATATCGCCGATATTTTCAAAAATCAGGCGTCTGCTCGGAACAGTGCGGCGAGATCCAAGATGGCGCCGCCACACACCGAGAAGGAATTCAGCGAGGATTCCCAGTCCGCCATTGAGGACATTGGTAAGGGAGATGCCCGTAACCATAGACCCCTCACCTATGAGGACATGACAGGAATTGCTGCTGACATAAAGTCTACATTTTCAGCAGCCATTACAGACTTAAAGTCCAACCTCATGGTCCTTAATGGGAAAATGGAGGCGGCTGAGGTGGAGGGGAGACGCAGGGACAAGGAGATTCGCAGATTGGAGAAGGTCTCTCACTCCTATGCTGAACACTTTATTGACATTAACAGGCACCTGGAGGACCTCGACAATAGAGCACAGAGGTGCAATATAAGGGTACGGGGGATCCCGGAGTCAGTGGAGGCTGATCAGGTCACGATGGCACTATAGAGAACATTTTCAAAATTTCGAAATTTCGAAATTTTAAATTTCGAAATTTTAAATTTTCAAAATTTCGAAATTTTGAAATTTCGGAATTTCGAAATTTTGAATTTTCGAATTTCGAAATTTGAAATTTTCTAATTTCGAAATTTGAAATTTTCAACCTATTTGGTGCCCCACTGCAGCTCCGGCGGGGCTTTGGGTTACATGACAAACTTGTGTTAATATGGTAATAATGCGCAACCCACATACATATAAGTGAAGAAAAAAAAAAAGTTTACATATGTGAAAATCAATAAGCATAAAGTCTGTAGTTAAATTTTCCTGTGTAAGAAAATTAATATAAAATATAAAAAAAATAGTCCAAAAAACATAAACTGTTAAAATTAGGTGCATAGAATCAAATGCAGTCCAAAAAAAAAAGGAAAGAAAATTCCTAATTTCTGACACCAACGATCAGCTTGCTCCAATATAGGAAAAAATTCTACATCCATGCAGTATAGATAATACGGTGGAAAGTGCAGATACATGAGCCTCTTACCAGAGAGATGATTTCATAGGCATGTCATCCCCGACCTGGGAGCTGTAGTTCATGCAAGCCAACAGGATCTTGTAATCCACTCCTCAGCAGTGAAATTAAAGATCATTTCACTGCTGAGGAGTGGATTACAAGCGCTGCTGCACCTGAAGCACAGAACGCCAGATCCTGTCGGCTTGCATGACCTACAGCTCCCAGGTCGGGGATGACATGCCTATGAAATCGTCTCTCTGGTAAGAGGCTCATTTATCTGCACTCTCCACCGTATTATCTATACTGCATGGATGTAGAATTTTTTCCTATATTGGAACAAGCTGATCGTTGGTGTCAGAAATTAGGAATTTTCTTTCCTTTTTTTTTTTGGACTGCATTTGATTCTATGCACCTAATTTTAACAATTTATGTTTTTTGGACTATTTTTTTATATTTTATATTAATTTTCTTACACAGGAAAATTTAACTACAGACTTTATGCTTATTGATTTTCACATATGTAAACTTTTTTTTCTTCACTTATATGTTTGTGGGTTGCGCATTATTACCATATTAACACATTTTTGCTTGCTGAATATTCCAGCAAATTCCACTATTGCAGCACCAAATTGAAAGTTTTTTTCATCTCAAACTCTCCTTTCACCTACTGAATTCAATTGGAGTCCTTTGGTATCCCAATTAGAATTTAACTCTTTGTTTAACACTCACCCACTCATTTGTCAACACTTTTTTTCATTTATTTTTTAATATCTGATACTAATAAGGAGAAGCGCAAATCTACCTTGCTTTACATACATGACAAACTTACCTGTTCTGACTCTAACGTTTGTTTTTTTCCTTTTTGGTCTTGTACCTAGTCTCTACTACCAGCAGCAGTCTTCCATCTCTCTCTGCGTCCTCGAGATGGCATATTCGTCTCTCGGCCGTAATCCTACGGTGATCTCTCATAATGTTAGAGGGTTGAATATTCCCGAATGGCGAACTACCCACTGAGGGAGCTCAGGAAAGGTAAGCCGAAGTTTGTTTTCCTACAGGAAACTCATTTCAAAACCGCCCAAGTACCGAGGCTCACTGACTCCTATTTCCCTGAGGCATACCATGCCACGAATAACCTCGCAAAATCAAAGGGCGTCTCCATTTTAATAAGTAAACATGCTTCCTTTGACATAACAGACAAACTCCTGGACCCGGAGGGAAGATTTATCTTCCTGAATGGGAAGTGCAATGGGATGCCTCTCACGTTGGCTAACGTATATTTCCCCAACTCCTCCCATCTTACATTTTGTAGGAACACGTTATCTCTGCTCCAGGGATTTAGTTCCGGCTGTATAATCCTGGGCGGAGATTTTAATATACCTTTGAACCCCTTAGCGGATACCTCGACGGGAAGATCATCCATCACTTACAGGATACTTAAGGGTATTAAGGCCCTATTGGGGTCTATGCAACTAATAGACTCCTGGCGCTTTACTCATCCTGAAGACAAAGATTACACATTCCATTCCATTCCCCACAACCGCCATGCCAGAATTGACTACATCTTTACAACTCAGAGGGACCTTCACTTGATTACGGAAGCACACATAGGTATCCAATCCATATCAGACCATGCCCCAACCTCACTATCCCTTAAATGCATGGACCTCCTCCCAAACCCAACTCTTGGGGACTAAACCCATCCCTATTAACCGACCCACTACTGCTCCCTGACATTACCTCTTTTCTGAAGGAATTTTTTGAACGTAACGTCACCCCGGGCATGGACCCCCTGACAATATGGGAAGCCCACAAATGCACAGTGAGGGGGGAACTCATTAGATTGGGGACACACTGCAAACGAGAAAGGGAAAATGCCATTAAACTCCTTTCGGACAAAATTCATAGACTTGAGACACTCCACAAACAGTCCCTCTCTGAAAGATCAGCTTGTACACTACTCAACGCGAGGAAAGACCTTCAACAACTCCTAGACTCTAAAGCCAAACGACTTTTATTTTTTTTAAAGAAAGCGTACTACGAACATGGCGTCAAAGCTATGGCTTTGAAAGATGCTAGTTCCGTGCATAACATCATGGGCATACGAAATAAATTGGGCTCAATCGATGTGACCACAGACAAAATATCCCAACACTTTCATGAATACTACTCTAACCTATATGGCCTGCCGGTTCAGGGAAACCCCTCTAACTCCTCTAAAACTAGAATGCAGGAGATATGAGATTATTTGGCAGTTTCCAATCTCCCTTCCTTATCGGAGGAAGTGATCCAACAACTAGAATCACCTATAGGGAACTCAGAATTACAGTTAGTTATTAAAGATCTTAAGGCAGGGAAAAGTCCAGGCCCAGACGGTTTCACCTCCATTTATTATAAAACCTTTGTGGAGCTCATTGTTGATCCCTTACGGAAAGCCTTGAACTCTTTAGCCTCCCCTAGAGACGTACCCCCCACATTTCTCTCGGCACACGTTGCTGTTTTGCCAAAACCAAACAAAGATCCCCAGAGTTGTGCCAGCTACAGGCCGATCTCACTTCTTAATCTGGACGTCAAGCTGTTGGCGAAAATTCTGGCCAACAGGCTTCGACCTTTTTTACATGATATCATAGGCCCAAACCAAGCTGGCTTCATGCCCGGTAGGGAGTCCAGGGACAATGTTATCAAAGCACTTAACTTAATTTATGCGGCTCGCACCTGGAAAATCGAGGGCCTTCTCTTGTCCACCGACGCTGAGAAGGCCTTCGATAGGATTGCATGGGACTACATGATGGACACTTGCCAGCATATAGGGTTGGGGTCACACATGAGGTCCTGGATTTCCGCACTCTACAAAAACCCCTCAGCTCGAATTGAGATCAATGGATCCCTATCTGAAACGTTTCAGATAAATAATGGTACCAGACAGGGTTGTCCCCTTTCGCCCCTCCTCCTTATTCTTTCCCTCGAACCTTTCATTAGAAGAGTCATTGCTGAGAGGCATCCTTTAAACAATCGACAGTGACCTGAAGAGTTGGCATACTTGCAACTTCTCTTGGTTTGGGAGGGCAGCCATATGCAAAATGGTCATCCTGCCAAAACTTTTATACTTGTTCCGCAACCTACCGATTAGAATCCCCTTGAAATTTTTTAAACTTGTCTCCTCGATCCAACAGAGATTCATCTGGGCCCACAAACCCCCAAGAATTAAAGCCAAATTGTTAGCGCTTCCTAAGCATAAAGGAGGTATGGGTACCCCCGACTTTAAAAACTACTATTTTGCTGCACATGTCACCAGAATAGTCGATTGGCATTGTAATCACCGACTTAAGGATTGGATACAAATTGAGGTTGATCTATGCCCCATCCCCTTGCGTTTCTCTCCTTGGATATCTTGGACTAGCTATCCTACCTCTCTAAAGACGCACCCACTGGTAGGGACCACGTTGGGAGTTTTTCACAAGCTGTCAAAGGTGACTGACTTGTCCACATCACTGAGCCCATTATCACCCTTGTTAAACAACCCTGATTTTCCCCCAGGGATGGAGAATTGTTTTCTTCGCGCCCCCAACACCACTAAACCTATACTCGCCTCAGATTGCTTTCGAGACGGCATGTTTAGGGACTTTAGCGACCTTAAAATAGACTTTGATAGGCCTGACCTTCCTCTTTGGACGTATTTCCAAATGAGGAGCTACCTAAATCACACTTCTAGGAGACCCAACTTTAATAGGAAGCCTACGGAGATGGAGTCAGTGTGCCTGGCGGGCGTACCCATACAAAAAACTACCTCAATTTCATATGCATGGCTCACAGATAATCCGGTCCACGTAGATGACAGATTCAGAGAGAGATGGTCGCAAGCTCTGGATATTCCGATTTCAGGGCCTCAGTGGAAGAGATCATGTACTTTCGCTCATAAATGCTCCCTGAGCACCAGAACGCAGGAAACTGCTTACAAACTGCTCACTCACTGGTACGCCACTCCGGTGAAACTACATTCTTGGTTCCCGCAGACACCGGATACATGTTGGAGGTGCAATGCAGACAGAGGCACCCTGCTCCACATATGGTGGCAGTGCCCTCTAATTGTCCCCTATTGGCGGAAAGTATGCGGGACAATCCGATTGATCACAGAAACCAAGCTGAAACTTGACGCTGCCTGCTGCCTTCTGCATATCTCCAACATGTCATATCAGAGTTATAAGAACTCACTATCTAAACACCTTTTAAATGTAGCCAAGGCCCTTGTGCCCCTGTTCTGGAAGTCATCCAGGGTCCCTTCGATCCGAGACTGGTTGTCTAGAGTAGCTGAAATTTATGATATGGAAGAAACAGTAGCCCAATCCTCTGACCGCACTGAAAAGTGTTTCCAAACTTGGTCTCCCTGGGTCCAATTTAAATTTTCTAAGGATTATGACAGGTTGGTGGCTGAGACCTAGACCATCTAAAATTGACTGTGTTTGAGGACTTTATTTATATATTTATTTTCTGCTCCCTTCTTTTCCTTTCTTCCCTAAGCCTTCACTCATAGTTACTTTATATTTTACTATGAACTTTAACAGAATGCTTACTTCTGATGCTACCTGACGTGTACTACATATGTTGATATATACATTTTACACTTGTCTCTCAATGGCTTTCTTTCTCTTTTTGCCAAATACAATTGGCTATTATGGTTCCCTTCAGATAATGTACCGTATGCTGGATTGTTTAAAGTTTTGTAATATACATATGTTGGGAGCTGCGTCTCCCATATTTGCCCTTCTAATTTCTCTTTCAATAAACTGGATGTTATAAAAAAACACCCATTTAGGGCAAGATCCTACATTTGAGAAATATGGGGAGAACGTCAAATAAGGGACGTGGATGCGGTTGTGGTGCTGCTTGTGGAGCTCCTGTTGCAGGGAGGGGACGTGGTCGATCTGCGCTAGCTACACGCACAAGTGAAACACCTTTCTCAGGTGCGAGTAGGCGATAGAGCCTGCAGCGGTATTTGGTCGGTCCTAATCCGGCTCTACGAATGTTGAGGCCAGGAGCAGAACAGGCGATAGTAGATTGGGTTGCTGACAGTGCCTCCAGTTCCTTCACATTGTCTCCCAACCAGTTTTGTGCTGAAAGATCAGAGTTGGCACCTGCAGTCGATGTCCATCAGTCTTTCACCTAACCCCCTAGCCCTGCCCCAGAAGTGGAAGAGATTGAGTGCACTGATGCCCAACCACTTATGTTTCAAGATGAGTACATGGGGGGACCATCACAGCACGTCTCGGATGATGATAAAAAACAGTTGCCAGCTGCTGCTGCTTTCGCAATTGTGCAGACCGACAAGGAGGGCAGTGGTGAAGACTGGGTGGAAGATGATGTGGTGGACGATGAGGTCCTCGACCCCACATGGCATCAACCTCATGCAGGTGACCCATGTAGTTCAGAGGAAGAGGCGGTGGTTGCACAGAGCCACCAGAAGAGGGAGCAGGGTGCCAAAGCGTACTGTCCGTCCCCTAGACAGTACGCCTGCTACTGCCCAACGCAGCAAGAGACTGAGCACACCAAAGCCAGGTCCAAGGAGTTCCCTAGCGTGGCAGTTCTTCACACTAAGTGCTGATGACAAGACACGAGTGGTTTGCACGCTGTGAAATCAGAGCCTGAAGCGAGGCATAAACGTTCTCAACCTGAGCACAACCTGCATGACCAGGCATCTAAGTGCAAGGCACGAGTGGCAGTGGAGTAGACACCTCAAAAATAGAGTTGATCGGACACCTGGATGTTCGGGTTCGGACCCGAACCCGAACTTAAAAAAAAAAGTTCGGGTTTGGGAACCCGAACCCGAACTCCGAACCCCATTGAAGTCAATGGGACATGGACTTTTAGTAAAAAAAACAAAAACAAATGCGCGGAGGTCCCCCCATATTCAATAACGCTGGACCAATCGCTGGAGACATCACTCGTCGCTGGAGAGATCACCTGACGCTGGATAGAGACAACGATGGAGCAGCGAGCAGCATCGATCGTCTATTTTCACTGCTGGATTTTTATTTGGTTTAATTAATAAAGTAATTTGTTCTACGGTGTGTGTGTTTTTTTTTCTGAAAACTACTATTTACAATTTCTTCGTGAAATGGTAGGGGTATAGTGTACCCCATTACCATTTCACACAGGGGGGGGGCAGGATCTGGGGGTCTCCTTTGCACCCCAAAGCACCCTCCCAATGTTGAGGGCATGTGGCCTGGTGCGGTTCAGGAGAGGGGGGCCGCACTCTGTCCACCCCTCTTTTCTGCGGCCGGCCAGGTCAACGTGCTCGGATAAGGGGTCTGGTGTGGATTTTAGGGGGAACTCCAAGCAATTTTTAAAAAAAAAATTGGGGTGGAGTTCCCCTTAAAATCCACACCAGACCTGAAGGGTCTGGTTATGGATATTTAGGGGGAACCTTACGTCATTTTTTTTTTAAATTGACAGCGGGGTTCTCCTTAATATCCATACCAGACCTAAAGGGTCTGGTTATTGAATTTGGGGGGACCTCCGCGCATTTTTTTTCCTGAACTCCGAACCCGGACCCAAACTTTCAGCAATTATTCGGGTTCGGGTCCGGGTTCGGGAAAAACCCAAAGTCCGTACCGTACTTTACAGTTCGAGTTTGCTCAACTCTACTCAAAAAACAAGAACGGTCTCTGGCTCCTCCTGCTTCCTCTTCTGCTTCAGTCTCGGGCCTCTCGGCCTCTTCATCCACCTCTACAGTGACAGTGCCACCTGCCACCCCGTAATTAGCGGACCGGAAAGCAACGCTACCATCTGGGTCACCAAACATCTCCACAATGTCCCATGGAAGCATTCAGCTCTCTATCTCCCAAACACTGGAGCGGAAAAGGAAGTACCCCCTACCCACCTGCGATCCCTGGCCCTGAATGCCAGCATTTCAAAATTCCTGGCCTTTGAAATGCTGTCATTCCGTCTGGTGGAGACGCAGAGTTTTAAAAGCCTGATGGCATTGGCTGTCCCACAGTACGTCGTGCCCAGCCGCCACTACTTTTTCAGGCAAGCCATCCCTTCCCTGCACAACCAAGTGGGGGACAAAATCAGGTGTGCAGTGCGCAACGCCATCTTTGCCAAGGTCAACCTAACTACGGATACGTGGACCAGTAAGCACGGTCAGGGACATTATATCTCCCTAACAGCGCACTGGGTAAATGCAGTGGCGGCTGGGCCTGAGGCGGATAGCAGTTTGGCGCATGTTCTTCCACCACCGAGGTTTGCAGGGCGCTTCAGTTTACCTCCTGTTGCTAACTCCTCCTACTCCGCTTCCTCATCCTCTACCGCTTCCTCATCCGGTCAACGTAACACATTCACCACCAACTTCAGCACAGCCATGGGTAAACGCTAGCAGGCAGTTTTAAAACGTTCACACCGTGTAGGAGTTGTGGAGGGACATGGAACAACAGACCAATGAGTGGTTGGCGTCAGTGAGCCTCAAGCCGGGCCTGGTGGTGTGCGATAACAGGCGAAATCTCGTAGCAGCTCTGGGCCTAGCTGGTTTGACGCACATCCCTTGCCTGGCGCATGTGCTGAATTTGGTGGTGCAGAGGTTCCTTAAAACTTACCCCGATATGCCACAGATGCTGCAGAAAGTGCGGGCCATCTGTGTGCACTTTCGACGTTCTCACCCTGCTGCTGCTCGCCTGGCAGCGCTGCAGCGTAACTTCGGCTTTCCCGCTCACAGCCTCATATGTGACGTGCCCACAAGGTGGAACTCCATCTTGCACATGCTGGCCAGACTGTGCGAGCAGCAGCAGGCGATAGTGGAGCTTCAGCTGCAGCATGCACGCGTGAGCCGCTCTGCGGAACTGAACCACTTCACCACCAATAATTGGGCCTCCATGCAAGACCTGTGTGCCTTGTTGCACTGTTTCGAGTACTCCACCAACATGGCCACTGCCGATGACGCCATTCTCAGCGTTGCTATCCCAGTTCTATGCCTCCTTGAAAAAACGCTTTGGGCGATGATGGAAGAGGATGTGGCAGAGGAGGAGGAGGAATGGGGATCATTTCCAAGGCTTTCAGGGCAGTCATTCACAAGTGGCTCCGATGGGTGGGTTCCTGCACCAACAAACACCAGGTACACAATTGTAGAAAAGCTTTGTCACCACGCCACAACAACCAGCACCACCAGCTGATATGGAACGTCTTAGCAGGAGGCAGCATTTCACCAACATGGTGGCGCAGTATGTGTGCACACGCCTACACGTACTGAATGACGGGTCTGCCCCCTTAAACTTCTGGGTCCCCAAATTGGCACATGACCTGAGCTTGCCCTTTACGCCTTGGAGGTGCTGGCCTGCCCTGCAGCCAGTGTATTATCTGAACGTGTATTTAGCACGGCAGGGGGCGTTATCATAGACAAGCGCAGCCGCCTGTCCAGAGCCAATGTGGACAAGCTAACGTTCATTAAAATGAACCAGGCATGGATCCCACAGGACTTGTCCGTACCTTGTGCAGAATAGACACGTATACCGGGCCGGCCTTACCCAGCCATTCTTGTTTTTCTGATCTTTCTAGGGTTGCCACCTCACCCCTTTAAAAGCAAAAACATATTAATTACACAGGTTCTCTGGCTGATTAGGTGCTGCTAATTAAACTCACTTGGTGCCTTGTCGACATTAAATTAGCCCCAGAACCTGTGTAATTACTATGTGTTCGGGTTTAAAGGAATGAGGTGGCAACCCTAGATCTTTCTCACTCTTTTGGGGTGTACCCTAATTTAAAAAATAAATCAATTAAGAACCAAAACCTGCTGTGTTGGCTACCTCGTCCTCCTCCACCGCCGCTTCCACCCACCCTGCCACATCCACCGCCACCTCAACCTCCTACTCCATATGGACCTCGTCCTCCTAGGTCAAGATTATTATTATTATTTTTTTTTAGTTATTTCCCTATCCACATTTATTTTCAGGGTACTTTCCATGCTCTTACCGACATTTTGCTGCCATTTGCAGCCCTCTAGCCCTTTCCCTTAGTGTTTTAGAGACATTTTAGTACTCAAAAGTTTGGGTCCCCATGGACTTTAATGGGGTTTGGGTTCAGGGTCAAGTTCGGGTCCCGAACCTGGACTTTTTTCCGAAGTTAGGCCGAACACGTCGAACCCGAACATCCAGGTGTCTGGTCAACTCTAATTCTTAACAACATGTAATTGCTAATATTCACAATATGCTTTTTGCAGACATGTCCCCTAACTCTGGGAAAGCATGTCTAACTTGACAAAGAGATCTGCAATTAAAGCTGACAGAGGAGCAATGGCAACAGATATTTACAATTGCCCACAAAGGCTTGCTCAATGTCTCAATCCAGGAAAACAGTTATAAGACCTTGACCCGAAATTATCATACTCCGGTATTACTCAACAAATATGATCCAAACATATCTAATAGATGCTGGAGATGTTCCAGGGAACCTGTCACTTTACTACACGTCTGGTGGTCATGTCTAATATTACAATAATACTGTTCCCTGCAGCACAACTCACCCCAGTTCATTCTTCACCACTCTACTGTACTGGTACACACATATCGTAAATCCCTGGTAGTACATCTAATTGACACCGCCAAGATGTGTAACCCAATACACTGGGGTTTATCACATACTCGCATTAATAGAATTGCAGAGATGGAAGAATTAATCCATATTGCTAAAGACTCCCCAGCTAAATTTTCACACCCCTGAGCCTGCTGGACTCACTTCCGAACCTCAGAAAATACACAACACCTATGGGTCAGACACATTTAGCTAGTAAGCTAAAACTGACAAAGCAATACCATATACAGGTCCTATTCTTTGTCTTAGACACAAGGCCTCCCGCCCCTACCCAAGGGATGAGCTAGAGAGGACTTGTGTCGAGATATTTAACCACAAGCATACCTAGGGTATGTTCACCAACTTTTTGATTTTACACTTAACACTACGCTGTTGAGTAGACAAATTAACACTTTTGGTGGAGACAGAGGATCTATTTCCCCCGGTCAACATTCCTTTCCTACCTCTCCACCACATAGTTACATAGTTGGTGAGGTTGAAAAAAGACACAAGTCCATCAAGTCTAACCTATATGTGTGTTTTTATATCAGTATTTCCTTGTATGTTGCGTTCACTCAGGTGCCTCTTGAAATGATCTATGCTGAAACCACTGCCTGTGGAAGAGAATTCCACATCCTTATCGCTCTCACAGTAAAGAACCCTCTACACCAGTGGTCATCAACCCAGTCCTCAGGGCCCACTAACAGGCCATATTTTATGTATTACCTTGGGGAGATGTAAACTAAAAAACTGCAATCACTGAGCAGCAAATGATATCACCTTTCAAACCTGGCCTTTTAATGGGCCCTGAGAACAGGTGTCAGGACCTGGGCTTGAACCTGGGACCTCTTCTGTGTCTGGCATTGACTCTTCCTACTGAGCTATCTGGGATGCTGGACAGTTCCCTCCCTGATCTGCTGGATAAACCTATCTGATCCATTAGAATACTCTGCTTGGTGTCTTGATTGCTGTTGAACCTTGAACCCCTTGCTCCTCCCATGAACTTCCTATAAAAGCCTTGTCTCAGCACTTCCTCTTTGCCAGGTTATTGTGCCTTCACTGCCAGTGCCTTGCTGTTGTGTTTCCTGCTGCCAGCTGTACCTGCAGCCACCTGTGTTTGACCCTCGGCCTGTACCGGGACTACTCTACTGCCTGATCCCGATCTGCAACCACCCGTGTTTGACCCTCGGCCTGTTCTTTGACTACTCTACTGCTTGATCCCAACCTGCAGCCACTCGTGATTAATCCCTTGGCTTGTTTACTGACCATGCTGCTGTTTCATCTTTGTCTGTTTATCCGCTATTGGACCCCGGCTTGCTCACACCCTGGTGGGGCAAACTTGAGGACCGCGACCTAGTACTAGCTTGCAGCTAAATCCATCTCCACCATCAGGAGCTCTGGGGAAAACCAGCTAGTACTTAGACTCTGCACTTCAGGGGAGCCTGTGTCATCTGCCAGAAGTGACTGCCTGTATTCCTGTCCTGCCACTGCTATTGCAATTGGTCTTCAAGCCCGACGCCTGATCGTGACAACAGGGTTGATGACCACTGCTCTACGCAGTTTAAGGTTAAACTGCTTCTCTTCTAATTTTAGTGTATGGCCATGTGTCTTTTTAAATTCCCTTTCACAGCAGAGTTTTATCCCTATTGTGGGATCACCAGTATGGTATTTTTACATTGAAATAGATGAGACCCTCTCAAGCGTCTCATCTCCATAGAGAATAATTAGTGCTTCCCCCATTTCACTCATTTGCCCTTCATCCAATCCCACTCAACCTACATCCCCCAAACACCTCAACTTAGTCATTAGGAATATATCCTAATATCTAATATTAATTTGCTGTTCCCTATGGAAAACTTCTTTAGAGGTACAATAACCACCTAGACTCATCACTCATGCAATCACTTAAACGACCAACCAACTATAAAGACCTTTTCCTTATTCCTCCTATAATGTGACATTTCTAATGTACATAACACAATTCCCTACAAACCCAGTTATAGATGAGTTTGCATTTTGTTTAACCAGTTATACAGATCCTTATTGGATATTGGGATCGATCAATATTTATGCTGTTCATGCTGTTTGTTTATGCATAAGTTGTATTGCATACATCTACAACAAATACCACTTTGTATTTATGCATTTACTTATTCTTTACAAGATGATACTGTAATTTGCGCCTCAACGCCATGTGTTCATGCCTTACTCATGGCGTCTTATGACGCAATTATGCGGGAAGTGCTTGTCCATCTTGTGCCACAAACAGGGGGGAATGTGGGTCGACCGTTGACAGCTTCGCTGCATGAGGGTGATCAGCTCATTGCTTGCCTCCCCCTTGCTGCACTGGCATTAGCATGACGTTGGCGGGGATCCGATTTGGAAAAAAAAGAAAGGGAAGAAATCTAAAATATTAACAGATAAAGAAGCAAATTATTTGTTACTGAAAGCCCCCAGAGTCCCAACCATAAAATATTACCAACCAAAAATCCATACGAGTAGTGGCATACCGTGGGGGGGCAGTCGCACCGGGCACAACATTTAGGGGGCGCACGCCAGTATGTGTCACAGTGGCTGCCTCCTAAATATACTTTACTGTGTCCCCGTGCGGCTCTGCCGCCATGTTCAGTCTCAGGCGCCCTGTGATTGGGCCTATGGGGTCATGTGCGACGGTGCTGGCCTGTCCACAATCGTGGTAGTTCCTGGAGTCCTGCCTTCGCCCAATCACAGGGTGCAGGAGACTGAACATGGGTGGAGGCGGGACTCCAGGATCTACCGCGATCGTGGACAGGCCAGCACCGCCACTGAGTGAAGGTGCCAAGGTGCCAAGCATGGCGAGTCAGCAGCTCCGAGCCAGATTACTCCAGCAAGGTACCAGAAATCTGGAGGAAGGCAGCCGCTGACACTCTTACAGGCATGCTGAGCCAATGCTGGGGAGGAAGGAGAGCACGGAGCCAGGAATAGAGTGCAGGCAGCAGGGGGTGGAGACTCCACCGTGGAGGTGAGAGGAATGCGGGAGAGGGGGAGCAGCCTAGGGGAGAGATGGAGGGAAGAGAGGAAAGACACACTAATATACACATGAATGGGACAAGACAGGAGGGAATCAGTGGAGCTGGGATTGTCACATTAATTATGGGGGGGACATGGAATCAGTGGGAGATGACATTAACAGGCGCTGGGACTGTAATATGAGATGAGGGGTCCATGGATGGGAGCTGAGAGGGGTCCATAAATAGGGGTACAACACACACAGGAACAGGAGAGAAATGTGGGTGGAGGCATGGACATTTACTTTGTGTTCTGAGAACAATGAGATCAGATCCACAGGACTTCCACACACCAGCCCACTCCCCCCACCTGTCATACAGCTATGCAATCCTGGACATCACAATCCCAGCACACCTCCACCACCCCGCACAGCACACCTCCACTACCCCGCACAGCATGCCTCCACTACCGGGGGGGGGGGTCAGTGGGGGTGTCAAAATTAGGTTTTGCCTAGGTTGGCAAAAATCCTTGCACCAGCCCTGGTCAGTGTAGTGGTCAGGAATCAGGATAGTGTATTTCTCAGTGTAGTGGTCAGTACAGTAGTCAGTATAGTGGTTAGTATAGTGGTCAGTGTAGTGTAGTGGTCAGTACAGTGGTTAGTGTAGTGGTCAGTATAGGAATCAGGTAGGTCAGTATAGTGGTCAGTGTAGTATAGTGGTTAGTGTAATGGTCAGTGTGGGAATCAGGTAGGTCAGTGTAGTATAGTGGTCAGTATAGTGTAATGTAGTGGTCAGTATAGGAATCAGGTTAGTTAGTGTAGTGGTCAGTGTGGGAATCAGGTAGGTCAGTGAAGTGTAGTGGTCAGTGTAGGAATCAGGCTGGTCAATACTATTGTAGGAAGGGAAGGGACAGGACTTGGGGAGTGCTGAAAGTCCACAAGTTAGGGGGGGGCAAATTACTTGCCTTGCCCCGGGCGCTGACAACCCACGCTACGCCACTGCATACGAGCACTACCAAACCTCAAGGGAGACATATTGAAAGTGGGATTGGATCACTATTCTGGAGGATTGGTGAGTATATAGATAATTTTTTACAGAAAATTGTAATAAAGAATGAGGCTTATCTTAAAGACAGTGGGAAATTGATTGTTGTATATACTCAAGTATAAGCCGACCCAAATATAATCCGAGGCACCTAATTTTACCACAAAAAACTGGGAAAACGTATTTACTCGAGTATAAGCCGAGGGTGTGCCCATGCTTAAACCTCACTGTGCTCATGCCTCACTGTGCCCATGCCTCACTGTGTCCATGACTAGACTGACGTTTAACATGGGAGTCTATGGAAGGGGTGCCCGGGTTTGAAAAATTGGTTCCCCCCAGCCGCAGGTCCCCCAGACAACAAACTTTGCACACGTGTAGAGAAAGAGTGGGGCTACATGTGTACCAGGGGACCTATGACCGGCTGGTACTGGGTCCACAAAATCACTGAAGAAATTACTGTTTAACATGGGAGTCTATGCAAGGGGTCCCCGGCTTTGAAAAATCTGTGCTCCCCGGCCATAGGTCTACACTTGTAGAGGAAGAGTGGGGCTACATGTGTGGCGGCCGGTACCGAGTCCCCAAAATCTGGGAGATCAGGCGCAAAAAGGTGACTGGAGTATAAGCCGAAGGGGGCGTTTTCAGCACACAAAAAAATTGCTGAAAACTCAGCTTATACTCGAGTATTTACGGTAAGTTACTAAATTCTGGAACATATAAGGATAATGGACATTTGGTTACAGTGGATGTGAATTCACTGTATACCAGGATCAACCATAGGGTTGCAATGGATGCAGTAAGGTGGGCATTGGAGTGCATGTCTGACCTTAAAAGGAAACAAATTGAGTTCAGTCTTGAGTTGCTAGATTTTGCCATGACCGATAATATTTTTTTATAGAGAGTATTTTCAACAATTGAAAGGAGTAGCTATGGGAACAAGTATGCTTCCAGTGTTGCTAATTTGGTCATGACAAAATAGGAAGCAGAAAAAATACATCAGAAAAGGGCCAAGATGACGTTATACAAACGTTATGTTGACAATATTATAATTATATGGGAGGGGCCTATGGGTAGTTAAAAGCAGGGTTAGGTTATAAAAAAATACTAAGCGTTGAACATCTCACAGAGCACTGTTCCATCCTTCATCACAAAATAGAAAGTATGTCACAACTGCAAACCTACCAAGACATAGCTGTCCACCTAAACTGACAGGCCAGGCAAGGAGAGTATTAATCATAGAAGCAGCCAAGAGGCCCGTGGTAACTATGGAGGAGCTGCAGAGATCCACAGCTCAGGTGGGAGAATCTGTCCACTGGACAACTATTAGCCGTGCCCTCCACACATATGGCCTTAATGGAAGAGAGGCAAGAAGAAAGCCATTGTTAAAAGAAAGCCATAAGAAGTCCTATTGTAATAGGCGCCTGGCGCCGTAATGCATTCTGCGCTGGAGCATGACGCGGCGGCCACTCAATGACTTCATCGCCAAGCGCCGCGTGCGTTCCAGCCTGGAACACAGAAGTGCCGAGCTATACGGCACACATGCCTCTCAACCTTAAATAGAATGGCGTGTTATGCACACGCCGTTCTATTATTGTCAGCCGTAGCTCGGCCACGCTACACATACTGGTACCATCACTCCCACGCTGGACATCAATCTGGCACGAACACTACGGCCATCTAGCTAATACCTCTACTACGACAAGACTGCCTTGCTGCACTATATGGCCATCTAAACTAGTGCCTCACTGCATCCATGCTGCCATTATTGGGGACACCCTAAGAGATCTTTCTTGCGGACACCCTGCACTACGGAATATCTGGCTGCTAACATACAACAAGATGCATGCCCTGCAACGGATATGTAGCAATTGTTTCATTTATAGTGCTTCAGAATTAACTACTACATATATTGCTTCTATAACAACTGCTGTATTTAACTCTGGCTTGCTAAGTATTAACATACTGTTTGGGACTGTCTGTTGTGTCTTTGGCTGTTTTTGTTGTGGAGTATCTTAAAGGGACATACACTCTTAAATTACCTGAGCTTTATTTGCCTCTCTTACGCAATTATAAGTTGCCTACACCTTGCTTAATTAACTGCATGCTTGACATAAGTAGTTACTTGTTTATGTGTCCATGCCCTAAGTTACTGAACATGTTCACCTTATCTTTTCTATGCTAGGGGTTGAAGGTATTTCATACCTGCTCCCTTAGTGGCCTAATGCATTTCTTTATGTTAAAGTGATATGATGTAGAGAACCCCCAAACTCCTGTTCTTTGATTGGAGTGACGCCTGGGGTCCCGTACTGAAATCTCACATAGAGAGGTGCATTGAAATCCTTGCTAACCGCAGTTGTGGTTCACTTCCGTTCACCATAGTTTGTGACACCTATTTGCAGTTTGCAAGAAGTCATGTGGGGGTAACAGCAAACATGTGGAAGAAGGTGCTCTGGTCAGATGAGACCAAAATTTTACTTTTTTAGCCTAAAAGCAAAAAGCTATGCGTGGCGGAAAACTAACACTGCACATCACCTTGAACACACCATCCCCACCGTGAAACATGGTGGTGGAAGCATCATGTTGTGGGGATGCCTTTCTTCAGCAGCGACAGGGAAGCTAAGCAAAGTTCATGGGAAGATGGATGGAGCCAAATACAGGACAATCTTAGAAGAAAACCTGTTAGAGTCTGCAAAACACTTGAGACTAGGGTGGAGGTTCACCTTCCAGTAGGACAACAACCCTAAACGAACAACAAGAGCTACAGTGATGGTTTAGATCAAAACATATTAATGTGTTAGTATGACCCAGTCAAAGTCCAGACCTAAATCCAATTCAGAATCTGTGGCAAGACTTGAAAATTGCTGTTCACAGATGCTCTCCATCCAATCTGAGAGAGGTTGAGCTATTTTACAAAGAAGAATGGGCAAAAATGTCACTCTCTAGATGTGCAAAGCTGGTAGAGACATCCCCAAAAAGATTTGCAGCTGTAATTGTACTGAAAGGCGCTTCTACAAAATATTGACTCAGGGGGGCTGACTACAAATTTCACTTTCAGATAATTAATTGCAAAAAAAATTAAAATAATTTATAATTTTCCTTTCACTTCAAAACTATGTAGCACTTTGTGTTGATCTATCACATAAAATCCCAATAAAATAGATTTATATTTTTGGTTGTAACATGACAAAATGTGGAACATTTCAAGGGGTAGAAATATCTTTTCAAGGCACTGTAATATGTTCTTTCTTGTGCTATTTTTGATCATACTATGATCCTGTGGTATGAAGGTGTTAATTTGTGTTAGAATCATTTGTATTTATTTATATGTTTTTTTCTTATATGTCATATAGATTAATATTGCTCTGCCCCTCAGTTTACAGGTTTGTTTATTTATAAAATGTTGTTGAAACCCTTGAGTAACATAAATATATTCATCCATGTATCTTATTGATCTTTGGCAGGGCTCAGCAGAAAATAAATTAGTGCACAAAATATGCCCATATACTTGCCAAGGGATGTGGTGGGTTGTTGTAACATGAACCATGCTGATTTACGTCTGAAAAACTATGGATCAGTGGATTATACAACATACTTTTTCTTTGGGAATTGTGTTGTAAAAGTAAAAAGTTACTTCGGAGTTCAGAAAGTTACAATCCCTGGTGACACTTGTACATAAAAAAAAAGGAAGATTACAAGTTCAGATGTACAAGAGGGAATATAGCTAGTTAGTATTGCTGATCAAATCTTCCTTTTTATTTTCTGCTTTGTTCCAGGGAGGGATATATAATATATATATATATATATATATATATATATATATATATATATATATATATATATATATATATATATATATATATATATATATATATTATATATATATATATATATATAATATTATGGAATAAAACATATTATGATGTTATTAATATGTAATTTTATGTTTTAAAATATATGTATTATAGAATATATGGGTATAGTTGTAAATTTACATACACAATATTGTCATAAGTATTGGGACTCCTGCCTTTACATGCACATGAACTTTAGCGGCATCCCACTTTTAGTTCGTAGGGTTCAATATTGAGTTAGCCCACTCTTTGCAGCTATAACATACCTAAACTATTCTAGGAAGGCTGTCCATAAGGTTTAGGAGTGAGTCATGGGAATGTTTGACCATTCTTCCAGAAGCGCATTTGTGAGGTCAGGTACTGATGTTAGACGAGAAGGCCTGGATCGCAGTCTCCGTTTTAATTCAACCCAAAGGTGTTTTATTGGGTTGATGTCAGGACTCTGTGCAGGCCAGTCATTTTTTTCCTCCCCAAACTCGCTCATCCATGTCTTTATTGACCTTGCTTTGAGCACTGGTCCAAATCATTTGGTGGAGGGTTGATTATGGTGTGCGGTTGTCTTTCAGGGGTTGGGCTTGGCCCCTTAGTTCCAGTGAAGGGAACTCTTAAGGTGTCAGCATAACAAGACATTTCATGCTCCCAACTTTGTGGGAACAGTTTGAAGATAGTAATTTCCTGTTTCAACATGACTGCGCCCAGTGCACAAAGCGAGGTCCATAAAAACAAGGATGAGCGAGTTCTGGGTGAAGGAACTTGACTGGCCTGCACAGAGTCCTGACATCAACCCAATAGAGCACCTTTGGGAAAGAATTAGAGCAGAGACTGTGAGCCAGGCCTTCTCGTCCACATCAATGCCTGACCTCACAAATGCGCTTCTGGAAGAACAGTCAAACATTCCCATAGACACACTCCTAAACCTTGTGGACAGCTTTCCCAGAAGAGTTGAAGTTGTTA
Source organism: Rana temporaria (assembly GCF_905171775.1). Taxonomy (NCBI): domain Eukaryota; kingdom Metazoa; phylum Chordata; class Amphibia; order Anura; family Ranidae; genus Rana; species Rana temporaria. The sequence goes on from NW_024404695.1 coordinate 39,455, forward strand.
TATCTGCAAAGGGTGGGCCAACTCAATATTGAACCCTACGGACTAAGACTGGGATACCATTAAAGTTCATGTGTGTGTAAAGGCAGGCTTTCCAATACTTTTGACAATAGAGGGCCAGATTCTCAGTGGAGATACGACGGCATATCTCCAGATACGCCATTGTATCTCAGAGTTGCGGCGTCGTATCTATGCGCCTGATTCATAGAATCAGCTACGCATAGATTTCCCTTAGATCTGACAGGCGTAAGTCTCTTACGCCGTCGGATCGTAATTGCATATTTACGCTGGCCGCTAGGGGCGTGTACGCTGATTTATGCATCGAAATATGTAAATCAGCTAGATACGCAAATTCATGAACGTACGCCCGGCCGACGCAGTACAGTTACGCCGTTTACGCTAGGCTTTTCCCGGCGTATAGTTACCCCTGCTATATGGTGGCGTAAGTGCGGCGTACCAATGTTAAGTATGGCCGTCGTTCCCGCGTCAAAATTTGAAAAAGTTACGTTGTTTGTGTAAGTCGTCCGTGAATGGGCCTGGACGTCATTTACGTTCACGTCGAAACCAATGACGTCCTTGCGGCGTATTAGGAGCAATGCACACTGGGAAATTCCATGGACGGCGCATTCGCTGTTCGTGAAAAACGTCAATCACGTCGGGTCACAGAACATTAACATAAAACACGCCCCCCGTCCCACATTTGAATTAGGCGGGCTTACACCGGCCGATTTACGCTACGCCGCCACAACTTACGGAGCAAGTGCTTTGAGAAAACAGCACTTGCCCGTCTAAGTTGCGGAGGCGTAACGTAAATCGGATATGTTACGCCGCCGCAAAGATACACGGATCTACGTGAATCTACCCCCAATTGTTTTTCTGTTTTTGTTTTTCCTTTTTAAATTAAAGAGGCCCTGTTGCCAAACCTTCCTTTAAAACACATATCTTGACATAAGAATATTCTGGCATTTAATGTGTTTTATGCATATTTACCTGTAAAAAGCATCCCTTTTATGTCAAAAACTCCATATAATTCTGGTACTGGCTGCAAGTGCGGATTGAATGCTGGTTTTCCAGCATGCCCCTTTGACCTTGGCATTAGAGATATCACTTGACAAATGTCACTCATAGGGGGGCGTGGCTGCTGGACTCCAAGATGGATGCGTAACCCAGGAGCTCCGCTCGCCTACCGGAGATAATCTACAGCCATCAGTGCCCACTGGCACCATCCGAGGCCCCTGACACCACCATCGGATGGATAAACC
>NW_024404696.1:0-17645 GCF_905171775.1 Rana temporaria
CCATCAGTTTAAAAATCAGATCGGGTTCAGAACGCGGTGACGTCAAACACTCCGACGTGCTGAAAAAAAACGAAGTTCAATGCTTCCCAAGCATGCGTCGACTTGATTCTGAGCATGCACGGGTTTGAACCGATGCTTTTGTGTACTAACCATTAGTTTTGACCGATCGGGCAGCGGTCCATCGGTTCGATTTAAAGCAAGTTCTCTAATTTTTGTCCGAAGGACAACTGACCGATGGGGCCAACACACGTCGGTTGGACCGATGAAACCGAACTTCAGGCCGTTTTCATCGTTGGACCGACCGTGTGTACGCGGCCTGAGACTGATCGGATGTTTTATAGTAAAGACAGAACCTTCTGTGACGGGAGTCACTTTGGGTGGGGGGGGGGCTTGTGGAACTCGGCTTACCTTAGAGAGCTCTGGAAACTGAGAGGAATCACGTAAAAAAAAAAAAACTTCGTTAGGACATTAAAAATTGTCGTGTGTACGTATTGTACCGCGATTTGGCCCCACAAATTGCGGCGTTTGGCCCGCGATTTTCCGCGACAAAACGCGTAGTTTTTTAGCCTAAAATACGCCGGAGGGGTGATTTAAACAGTCCGGCTATGCCGAACGCCGAAGCCGCCTGAAAAAAGGGTCCGGGACTTGTTTTGAGCTTCAGGCGTACAGCGTTTCGACGTTCGGCATGGAGATGTCACCATCTCCATAGCCGACAATGTTAAATCACCCCTCCAGCGTATTTCAGGCTGCAATAGCGTCGGGCGTAAAAACGCCTAGGTGTGAATGGAGCCTAAACAGGCATTTTAGTTTTAGTCCAATTTTAGTCCTCTGCAATTGCTTTAGTTTTAGTCGTATTTAATCAACTAGATCTTCATTAAATTTTAGTAGACTAAAATCATTTTAGTCGTCTAAAATCTAACGGTTGTAATTAAATTAAATTTGTACTGCATTAGTTAAACATTTCTCTACAATTTCCAAACTCATTATATAATGCTGGGGTGAGAAATCTCCTATGTAATTATTTATGGTATTTAGGTATCAACATTCACTACAGACCAGTGTTCATTTGACATCAAATTAAATTTTAGTCGTCTCAATTGTTTTAGTTTTAGTTGTATTTTAGTTCGACGAAATGAACACTGTATCCGAACACAATAAACATAAAAGTTCTATACAGAGTTCTTTATTATTCTATATTCTCCGGCACGGCCCACAGGACTGACCGCGGATATTTGTCATGCAAATGAGATCAGTGATATTATTTAAATAGCTCCAACGACCTTGTAATCCTAATCTGCTTTAATGACATCACGGTAATACTGGGGCTTTAAAGAAGAATTACTCCACTGAACAGGTGTGTGTTCAGCCGGTCCCTCGCCTGCCTTCCGATCGGTGTGAACTATCAGCCGGTCCCTCGCCTGCCTTCCGATCGGTGTGAACTATCAGCCGGTCCCTCGCTTGCCGTCCGATCAGCCAGCCCATCGCTTGCCGTCCGATCGGTGTGAACTATCAGCCGGTCCCTCGCCTGCCTTCCGATCGGTGTGAACTATCAGCCGGTCCCTCGCTTGCCGTCCGATCAGCCAGCCCATCGCTTGCCGTCCGATCGGTGTGAACTATCAGCCGGTCCCTCGCTTGGTGTTCAATCAGCCAGCCCATCGCTTGCCGTCCGATCGGTGTGAACTATCAGCCGGTCCCTCGCTTGCCGTCCGATCGGTGTGAACAATCAGCCGGTCCCTCGCTTGGTGTTCAATCAGCCAGCCCATCGCTTATAGTCCGATCGTGTGAACGATCACCGTCCCTCGCTTGGTGTTCAATCAGCCAGCCCATCGCTTATAGTCCGATCGGTGTGAACGATCAGCCGGTCCCTCGCTTGCAGTCCGATCGGTGTGAACGATCAGCCGGTCCCTCGCTTGCAGTCCGATCGGTGTGAACTATCAGCCAGCCCATCGCTTGCCGTCCGATCGGTGTGAACGATCAGCCAGTCCCTCGCTTGGCGTCCGATCGGTGTGAACTATCAGCCGGTCCCTCGTTTCCCGTCCGATCAGCCAGCCCATCGCTTGCAGTCCGATCGGTGTGAACGATCAGCCGGTCCCTCGCTTGGTTTCCGATCAGCCAGTCCCTCGCCTGCCGTCCGATCGGTGTGAACTATCAGCCGGTCCCTCGTTTGGTGTCCAATCAGCCAGCCCATCGATTGCAGTCCGATCGGTGTGAACGATCAGCCAGCCCATCGATTGCCGTCCGATCGGTGTGAACGATCAGCCAGTCGGTGTGGATGACCCAGCTAGGACCAGCATGAAGTCCATTCCGGAGGAACCTTTGCAGAACAGCGCCAGCGGACGGCAGGAGGGACGAGCAGGTCATTAGACTTTCCTTCTCTCTTTACTGGTTGTAGATAATTCTGAGGGAGGGGGAGGGATGATGGTTTTGTGTCCGGTGTTTCAGGCGGACTGAAACACCGGACACATGATTCAAAACCCGAACAGTCCAGGTGAATCCTAAACAGGTGGAAACCCTAGGTGGAGGAGCCGGTGATATGAAGCATCTAGTAGTGTAATGCAGGGTTTGACAAATTTGCTTGGAATCAGAAAACGCACCCCGTCCCGACGAGCTTGCGCACAGAAGCGAACATATACGTGAGTAGCGTCCGCATATGTAAACAGTATTCAAACCACAGTATTCAAGCCACCAGATGGCGCCAGCTCACAGAAGGAAGAACTTGGGACTTCACAAGGCCGCAAAGCCGCGGCCTCAATTACCGGCGATCGCGCGGTGGGGAGGTGGGGGCGCACGGAGACACAAGATCCAGTGCCTCTGTGCGCCCCATCCTCACCCACTGCGCGATCGCGGCGGGCCCGCGGCGGCCGGTAATTGAGGCGGGCGCGGGCGCCAGGTCACAATTTCTTGTCGCAATTGCGACCTGGCGCCCGGATATTGTCGACCCCTGGTAATGTCACCTGTGGCAGGTGCGGAATAGGTGGCATGGTGAAGCAGGTGAGCGTAGTCCAGGTTCAAGCCGAGGTCACACATGGGGGAAATACAAGAAAAACTAAAAAAAGGAGGGTTGGCATCTGGGCCCCTGGGGACCCCCGGGCCCCTTACAGGTGTACTGCCTGTACCCCCCTGATGCTCATTTTATCCAGAATCTTGCAGCTCTAATATACATCTGGCAAAGAAGGAGTGGAGACGCGGTCCCTCATTTTGGTCTCTTGCGGCCGAGCCTTACAGCGGCATTGTGGTCCTTTTTTCTGCATTGTAAAGCGCTGTGTAAACTGTTGGCGTTATATAAATCTTGTACAATAATAATAATAATTTCCTCTCACTTCCTGTTTGGCTATGGGACAGGAAGTTAAGGCAAATTTCCCCAATATAATGCTCCCTTACCCTATCCAACATGGAAACAAAAAAGGTTTTGCCTACAAAACACAACCACCAGGGGGCAGTACTAGCTTTGTCTCTATGGAGGAAGATTTCCATTGCCATGCGACTACCTACAAGTAGAATGATGTGATCTGATCGCTGGAATTCATGTAAAAACGTTTCTGAAATCGCTGTGCAGATCGATTTCTTTCCACATCCGGCTCCATTAATGTACACTCACTTTATGTTTCTGCTCCTAGAAGTAAACAGTACTCCGCTATAGGGGACACATAGGAGACACATGGGAGACACATGGGAGACACATGGGAGACACATGGGAGACACATGGGAGACACATAGGGGACACATAGGAGACACATAGGAGACACATAGGAGACACATAGGAGACACATAGGAGACACATAGGGGACACATAGGAGACACAGGGGACACATAGGAGACACATAGGAGACACATAGGAGACACATAGGAGACACATGGGAGACACATAGGAGACACATGGGAGACACATGGGAGACACATGGGAGACACATAGGAGACACATAGGAGACACATGGGAGACACACAGGGGACACATGGGAGACACATAGGAGACACATGGGAGACACATGGGAGACACATAGGAGACACAGGGGACACATAGGAGACACATAGGAGACACATAGGAGACACATGGGAGACACATGGGAGACACATGGGAGACACATAGGAGACACAGGGGACACATAGGAGACACATAGGAGACACATGGGAGACACATGGGAGACACATAGGAGACACATAGGAGACACATAGGAGACACATAGGAGACACATGGGAGACACATGGGAGACACATAGGAGACACAGGGGACACATAGACACATAGGAGACACATAGGAGACACATAGGAGACACAGGGGACACATAGACACATAGGAGACACATGGGAGACACATGGGAGACACATGGGAGACACATAGGAGATACATAGGGGACACATAGGAGACACATAGGAGACACCTGGGAGACACATGGGAGACACATAGGAGACACAGGGGACACATAGACACATAGGAGACACATAGGAGACACATGGGAGACACATGGGAGACACATGGGAGACACATGGGAGACACATAGGAGACACAGGGGACACATAGACACATAGGAGACACATAGGAGACACATGGGAGACACATAGGAGACACAGGGGACACATAGACACATAGGAGACACATAGGAGACACATGGGAGACACATGGGAGACACATAAGAGACACATAGGGGACACATAGGAGACACATAGGAGACACATAGGAGACACAGGGGACACATAGACACATAGGAGACACATAGGAGACACATAGGAGACACATGGGAGACACATGGGAGACACATGGGAGACACATAGGAGACACAGGGGACACATAGACGACACATAGGAGACACATAGGAGACACATGGGAGACACATGGGAGACACATGGGAGACACAATAGGAGACACATAGGAGACACATAGGAGACACATAGGAGACACATGGGAGACACATAGGAGATACATAGGGACACATAGGAGACACATAGGAGACACATGGGAGACACATGGGAGACACATAGGAGACACAGGGGACACATAGACGACACATGGGAGACACATAGGAGACACATGGGAGACACAGGGGACACATAGACACATAGGAGACACATAGGAGACACATGGGAGACACATGGGAGACACATGGGAGACACAATAGGAGACACATAGGAGACACATAGGAGACACATGGGAGACACATGGGAGACACATAGGAGACACATAGGAGACACAGGGGACACATGGGAGACACATGGGAGACACATAGGAGACACATGGGAGACACATGGGAGACACATAGGAGATACATAGGGGACACATAGGAGACACATAGGAGACACATGGGAGACACATGGGAGACACATAGGAGACACAGGGGACACATAGACACATAGGAGACACATGGGAGACACATGGGAGACACATAGGAGACACATAGGAGACACATGGGAGACACAGGGGACACATAGACACATAGGAGACACATAGGAGACACAGGGGACACATAGACACATAGGAGACACATAGGAGACACAGGGGACACATAGACACATAGGAGACACATAGGAGACACATAGGAGACACAGGGGACACATAGACACATAGGAGACACATGGGAGACACATAGGAGACACAGGGGACACATAGACACATAGGAGACACATAGGAGACACATGGGAGACACATGGGAGACACATAGGAGACACATAGGAGACACAGGGGACACATAGACACATAGGAGACACATAGGAGACACATAGGAGACACATGGGAGACACATGGGAGACACATAGGAGACACAGGGGACACATAGACACATAGGAGACACATAGGAGACACATGGGAGACACATGGGAGACACATGGGAGACACATGGGAGACACATAGGAGACACATAGGAGACACAGGGGACACATAGACACATAGGAGACACATAGGAGACACATGGGAGACACATGGGAGACACATAGGAGACACAGGGGACACATAGACACATAGGAGACACATAGGAGACACAGGGGACACATAGGAGACACATAGGAGACACTTAGGAGACACATAGGGGACACATAGGGGACACATAGGAGACACAGGGGACACATAGGAGACACATAGGAGACACATAGGAGACACATAGGGGACACATGGGGGACACATAGGAGACACGTAGGAGACACATAGGAGACACATAGGAGACACATAGGAGACACATAGGAGACACATGGGGGACACATGGGGGACACATGGGGGACACATAGGGGACACATAGGAGACACATAGGAGACACATGGGAGACACATAGGGGACACATAGGGGACATAGAGGGGACACATGGGAGACACATAGGAGACACATAGGGGACACATAGGGGACACATAGGGGACACATAGGGGACACATGGGAGACACATAGGGGACACATAGGAGACACATAGGAGACACATAGGGGACACATAGGAGACACATAGGAGACACATAGGAGACACATAGGGGACACATAGGGGACACATGGGGGACACGTAGGAGACACGTAGGAGACACATAGGAGACACATAGGAGACACATAGGGGACACATAGGAGACACATAGGAGACACATAGGGGACACATAGGGGACACATGGGGGACACGTAGGAGACACATAGGGGACACGTAGGAGACACATAGGAGACACATAGGGGACACATAGGGGACACATAGGGGACACATAGGAGACACATAGGGGACACATAGGAGACACATAGGGGACACATAGGGGGACACATAGGAGACACATAGGAGACACATAGGGGACACATAGGGGGAAGATAGTGGACACATGGGGGGAAGATAGGGGACACATAGGGGGAAGATAGGGGATACATAGAGGTATGAGGCGCTGCGAGGTGAGAGGTATGAGGCGCTGACCTAGAATGACGCACTCCAGCCCCGCACTTACACGGATGTGCAATGTTTACTTTTTTTTTTTTTACTTTACTGAAATTTCACAATATGACATTCTATTCACTTGATGATGTCACAGATGATGTCACATTGCTGTGACCGGTGATCTGCCGTGCTGGTTCCAGGTATCACGGAAGTTCCAGCGCATGCGCGAACTGATGCGCAGAGATGGTTCCAGCCATCGGGAAAGTTCCTTCAAGCACTGCGCAGGTGCAAACTTGCTGACGGAAATCCCCGAACCTCGGCCGGCATCCAGGGCGACGTGGACTTAGAAGAAAGTGGCCAGTCGGCCTCACGTCCTCGCTGCGCTCGGACGGCTCGCTTCGCTCGCTCGGCCTCCTGGCTCTTTTTTTAACATCCTCCAATCCACGGGGATGTTAAAGAATGAGCCTGGATGCCGGGCGAGGTTCGGGGATTTCCGCCGGGAAGTTTGCGCCTGCGCAGTCAGTGGAGGAACTTCCCCCACAGGGGAACATTGAGGACAAGTCACCGGCGGTGACACCCATAAATTGCGATGATGAAATATGAGGATTTTGCTGTCTGGATAGAGAAGGATTTATTTTTAGATGAATATTTTCACGCCGGTTCTGACCTGATGATGAATCTGGACGCTTTCCATGGAGGCGCATCATTCTCCTGCGCCGCCCGACCAGTTCAGGCTGAAAAACCAGTTTGAGTTCAATGGAAGAATATCGGAGAAATGATATAAAGGTGACGAGAAAATCTTCATCCAGAACTCCTCACATTTCATCCAATCACAAGGCAAAAGATTCTATGGCAGAACTCCGACCACACGGCCTTTCACACAATGAAACACATTTTATACCCTCTATGAGCTACATACCTCCTCCATGTTCCTTCACCCGCACTTCTCATCTACATGGAACCCTAACCCACCTAACCCTAACCCACCTAACCCTAACCCACCCAACCTAACCCACCTAACCCTAAACCACCTAACCCACCTAACCCTAAACCACCTAACCCTAACCCACCTAACCCTAACCCACCAAACCCTAACCCACCAAACCCTAACCCACCTAACCCTAAACCACCTAACCCTAAACCACCTAACCCACCTAATCCTAAACCACCTAACCCTAAACCACCTAACCCACCTAACCCTAACCCACCTAACCTTAACCCACCTAACCCTAACCCACCTAACCCTAACCCACCTAACCATAACCCATGTAACCCTAACTCACCTAACCCTAACCCACCTAACCCTAAACCACCTAACCCTAAACCACCTAACCCACCTAACCCTAACCCACCTAACCCTAAACCACCTAACCCACCCAACCCTAACCCACCTAACCCCCTAACCCACCCAACCCTAAACCACCTAACCCTAAACCACCTAACCCTAAACCACCTAACCCACCCAACCCACCTAACCCTAACCCACCCAACCCTAACCCACCTAACCCTAAACCACCTAACCCTAACCCACCTAACCATAACCCATGTAACCCTAACTCACCTAACCCATGGAACCCTAATCCAGTGTTTCCCAACTCCAGTCCTCAAGGCGCACCAACAGGTCATGTTTTCAGGATTTCCCTCAGATGAAACGGCTGTGGTAATTACTAAGGCAGTGAAACTGATCAAATCACCTGTGCAAAATAATGGGAAGCCTGAAAACATGATCTGTTGGTGTGCCTTGAGGACTGGAGTTGGGAAACCCTGCCCTAATCCACCGATCCCTAACCCACCTAACCCATGCAACCTTAACCCACCAAATTCTAAACCATCTAACCCTGACCCATCCAACCCTAACTCATCTAACCCATGTTACCCTAACCCATTAAAACCGTAACCCTAAACCATCTAAGCCTCCACCCCTCTCTACCAATCCCTCCACTGACCTCCATTCAGTGTCCTCCACCCTCTCTACCAATCCCTCCACTGGTCTCCATTCAGTGTCCTCCACCCCTCTCCACCAATCCCTCCACTGGTCTCCATTCAGTGTCCTCCACCCCTCTCTACCAATCCCTCCACTGGTCTCCATTCAGTGTCCTCCACCCCTCTCTACCAATCCCTCCACTGACCTGCATTCAGTGTCCTCCACCCGTCTCTACCAATCCCTCCACTGGTCTCCATTCAGTGTCCTCCACCCCTCTCTACCAATCCCTCCACTGGTTTCCATTCAGTGTCCTCTACCCCTCTCTACCAATCCATCCACTGGCCTCCATTCAGAGTCCTCCACCCCTCTCTGCCAATCCCTCCACTGACCTCCATTCTGTGTCCCCCCACCCCTCTCTACCAATCCCTCCACTGACCTCCATTCACTGTCCTCCACCCCTCTCTACCAATTCCTCCACTGGTCTCCATTCAGTGTCCTCTACCCCTCTCTACCAATCCCTCCACTGGCCTCCATTCAGTGTCCTCCACCCCTCTCTACCAATCCCTCCACTGACCTCCATTCAGTGTCCTCCACCCCTCTCTACCAATCCCTCTACAAGCCTCCCCTCAGTGTCCTCCACCCCTCTCTACCAATCCCTCCACTGGTCTCCATTCAGTGTCCTCCACCCCTCTCTACCAATCCCTCCACTGGTCTCCATTCAGTGTTCTCCACCCCTCTCTGCCAATCCCTCCACTGACCTCCATTCAGTGTCCTCCACCCCTCTCTACCAATCCCTCCACTGACCTCCATTCTGTGTCCCCCCACCCCTCTCTACCAATCCCTCCACTGGTTTCCATTCAGTGTCCTCCACCCCTCTCTACCAATCCCTCCACTGGTCTCCATTCAGTGTCCTCCACTCCTCTCTACCAATCCCTCCACTGACCTCCATTCAGTGTCCTCCACCCCTCTCTACCAATCCCTCCACTGACCTCCATTCAGTGTCCTCCACCCCTCTCTACCAATCCCTCTACAAGCCTCCCCTCAGTGTCCTCCACCCCTCTCTACCAATCCCTCCACTGGTCTCCATTCAGTGTCCTGCACCCCTCTCTACCAATCCCTCCACTGGTCTCCATTCAGTGTCCTCCACCCCTCTCTGCCAATCCCTCCACTGACCTCCATTCAGTGTCCTCCACCCCTCTCTACCAATCCCTCCACTGACCTCCATTCTGTGTCCCCCCACCCCTCTCTACCAATCCCTCCACTGGTCTCCATTCAGTGTCCTCCACCCCTCTCTGCCAATCCCTCCACTGACCTCCATTCAGTGTCCTCCACCCCTCTCTACCAATCCTTCCACTGACCTCCATTCAGTGTCCTCCACCCCTCTCTACCAATCCCTCCACTGGTCTCCATTCAGTGTCCTCCACCCCTCTCTACCAATCCCTCCACTGGTCTCCATTCAGTGTCCTCCACCCCTCTCTTCCAATCCCCCCACTGACCTCCATTCAGTGTCCTCCACCCCTCTCTGCAGCAGCAGATGTAGAGACCTGGGAACTCGGCACAGGGATGCTCCATACACCAGACTGGTCAGTGGGAAGAAAGCTCCTTTCATCCAGGGGTGATCACACATCATCATATTATTGGAATAGGCCGGTGTCGTGCTCCCCCATACCCGGAAGTACCTGGTATTTCTGTGATTGGTGCAGAGTATTTGTGAGGGGAGGGGCCTCATTGAACCTGTTGCTGGTCATCTGGTGTAAAGCCGGCGGCCATACATGGATCGAAATGTGGCCGGTTCAGCAGGCAAAGGATGAATTTTGATCCATATGGGCAGACTGGTTGCACAGAAGGCCACCCATCGATCGTTTTCTGTACAATCGCCCTGTCAGATTTTTACGGCCATAGCCGGCAGCTCTGATCTGTGTATTCCGAAGGCGGGGAAGTCCCCCCACTATAAGAATATAATAGCTTGGCGTGAAGGATTCCCCTATCCTCATCTAGAGGTTCATTCAGTGGCGGTCCGTCCATAGAGGGCGCTGGAGCGCCGCTCCCTCTGGCTCCGCACCGCCACTGACTAATAACATCGATGCATTGCATGAATCGATGTTATTGTCGCCGCTGCCGCTGGTCTATTCATATGGCCGGACCTAGAGCGCCGGCCACCTGAATAACGGCAGCTGGTTGGATGTACGGAAGTGCCTATCAGAGCCAGCGGCCCTCAGGCTGTAGTCGGCTTCCGAATGCTTATCCTCGGGACGTACCGGCGGTGCGTTCCTTGGATAAGACTGACAGGCGTCTCAGCCAATCAGGTTCACCGGTTCTGGCTATCGGTAACCTGATTGGCTGAAGCGTCATCGAGGGCGAGAGAAGACATCGAGGGACGTGGATGGCTGACTCCAGTAAAGGTAAGTGCCGGGCAGGGGGGGGGGGAAGGGGAATTTTAAAGGGCACAGCAGCGACGAAGGTCACAGTGACATCAATGGGCACAGTGGCGACAATGGGGACAATTGGCACAGCGGCATGAATGGGCACAGTGGGGACAATTTGGCACAGCGGCATGAATGGGCACAGTGGCGACAATTTGGCACAGTGGCGACAATTTGGCACAGTGGGGACAATTTGGTACAGTGGTGACAATTAAAGGGCACAGTGGCGACAATTAAAGGGCACAGTGGCGACAATTAAAGGGCACAGTGGCGACAATTTGGCACAGTGGTGACAATTAAAGGGCACAGTGGCGACAATTAAAGGGCACAGTGGCGACAATTTGGCACAGTGGCGACAATTTGGCACAGTGGCGACAATTTGGTACAGTGGCGACAATTAAAGGGCACAGTGGTGACAATTAAAGGGCACAGTGGGGACAATTAAAGGGCACAGTGGGGACAATTTGGCACAGTGGGGACAATGTGGCACAGTGGGGACAATTTGGCACAGTGGGGACAATTTGGCACAGTGGCGACAATTAAAGGGTACAGTGATGACAATTAAAGGGCACAGTGGTGACAATTAAAGGGCATAGTTGCGACAATTTGGCACAGTGGCGACAATTAAAGGGCACAGTGGTGACAATTAAAGGGCACAGTGACAACAATTTGGCACAGTGGCGACAATTAAAGGGCACAGTGGTGACAATTAAAGGGCACAGTGGTGACAATTAAAGGGCACAGTGGCGACAATTTGGCACAGTGGCGACAATTAAAGGGCACAGTGGCAACAATTAAAGGGCACAGTGGCGACAATTGATGGCACAGTGGCTGCATTTGATGGGCACAGTGAGGCTGCAATTTTTTTTTTTTTTCGTTTGCGCCCCCCCAAAAAATTTTGAGCACCAGCCGCCACTGGGTTCATTCGATGTATTTTCTATCAGGTAGCGGGTCACAATACAGATCTGTTGGCTGGTTGGTTGAACTCGTACAATCAGATTGTAACGTGTGACTTTCCCGGTCACAAAGGCTTTCTAGTTCATTTTCCAGGCCACAGACTTCCCGGGATGAAGTTATTATAGGATAAGCCGTTGCTTCCGTCATGTAAGCCCCACAAAGGATTTTCTCTATGACACACATCAGCCCCCGGCAGTTCCCAGGTCTGGCCCCGCCCCCCCTCCTATTCTGGTTCATTCTGAAAGGGAATCCAGTTCTCATCTTGGGTTTCAGTGAGGGGGGGGGGGGAGGGTCATGCGGATCTTGTATCCCGGGACGCTGATCAAATGTCCATGCATTATTTCTGACACTTCCTGGACCCGACGGGAATAATAAATATATCCCCCTCCCCCTCCCCCCCCCTTCCCGGGAAATAAACAAGGGCCTGGATTCAAGAAGCAATTGCGCCTGTGTAACCATAGGTTACACAGCGCAATTGCTTACTTGCCCCGGCATAACGAATGCTCCTGATTCAGGAACCTCGTTACGCCGACTGCAGCCTAAGATATGCGCGGCATAAGGCTCTTATGCCCGCATATCTTAGGCTGCATTCTTGCGATGGCCGCTAGGTGGCGCTCCCATTGTGCTCAGCGTATAGTATGCAAATTGCATACTAACGCCGATTCACAACGTTGCGCGAGCCCTGCGTACGCAATTTACATCGTTTCCGTACGCGGTTTTTGTTACGTATACCCGTCGTTCCCGCGTCGCAAAATTTGAAATTTACGTAGTTTAGGTAAGTGAATCATGAATGGCGCTGGACGCCATTCACGTTCACTTTGAAGCAAATGACGTCCTTGCGACGTCATTTGCCGCAATGCACGTCGGGAAAGTTTCCCGACGGAGCATGCGCTCTACGATCGGCGCGGGAACGCGCCTAATTTAAATGATTCCCGCCCCCTACGGGATAATTTAAATTGCGCGCGCTTGCGCCGGGCATTTTGCCGGCGCGCCAACGCAATTTACTGAGCTTCTGCTCCGTGAATCGAGGGCAGCGCAAAAAAATTGCGGGGGCGCAGGGCAAAATCGTTGCCCTGCGCCTCCGTAAAAAAAGCGCAATTGTTACTGAATCCGGGCCAAGGATTCTTCCCAAACTCAGGAGAGCCGAGAATCGCTCGGGAATAAATCCACGCGTGGAATGTCATCCAATGGGATGGTTTCCTGCCGCGGAAGAACTTTCTTTATCTGGGAAAGTTCCATTCTTAGTTCAGCGATAATCCGGAGGGTGCGACGCTCCAACGCGCCACATCAAAGAAATCCCATCCCCCGCCCCGACATCTGAATTCGGTGGCTTCTTTATGTGACTTGGAGAACGCACAATAATCAGGCGAGCCCCCCCCCCCAAGTTTTATTGGTGATTAACCACTTAAGTCCCGGACCATTATGCAGGTAAAGGACCGGGCCCCTTTTTGCGATTCGGCACTGCGTCGCTTTAACTGATAATTGCGCGGTCGTGCGACGTGGCTCCCAAACAAAATTGGCGTCCTTTTTTCCCCACAAATAGAGCTTTCTTTTGGTGGTATTTGATCGCCTCTGCGGTTTTTATTTTTTGCGCTATAAACAAAAATAGAGCGACAATTTTGAAAAAAAAATGCAATATTTTTTACTTTTTTCTGTAATAAATATCCCCCAAAAATATATAAAAATACTATGGTCCAGATTCAGAAAGAATGGCTTAAGTTTAGGCGGGCGTAGCGTAAATGGGCCGGCGTAAGCCCGCGTAATTCAAAGTAGGCTGGTAGGGGGCGTGTTGTATGGAAATGAATCGTGACCCCACGTAAATGACGCGCCTAACCAACGGCGCATGCGCGCGCATGCTCAGTATCACGTCGAATTTTCTCCCTAAGTTACGCCGGCTCAATGCTTAGGCTGCATTCACACCTGAACGCGGCGTATTGTACCGTGATTTGCCGTGACAAAACGCGTCGTTTTTTAGACTAAAATACGCCGGAGGGGTGATTAAGGCTCCATTCACACCTAGGCGTTTTTACGCCCGACGCTATTGCAGCCTGAAATACGCTGGAGGGGTGATTTAACATTGTCGGCTATGGAGATGGTTCACATCTCCACGCCGAACGCCGAAACGCCGTACGCCTGAAGCTCAAAACAAGTCCCGGACCCAAGTCCAAGTCCAAGGAATCACCCCTCTGTCGTATTTTAGGCTAAAAAACTACGCGTTTTGTCGCGGCAAATCGCGGGACAAAACGCTGCAATTTGTCCCGGCAAATCGCAGTACAATACGCCGCGTTCAGGTGTGAATGCAGCCTAAACATTGTCGGCTATGCCGAACGCCGAAGTCGCCTGAAAAAAAGGGTCCGGGACTGGTTTTGAGCTTCAGGCGTACGGCATTTCGGCGTTCGGCGTGGAGATGTGAACCATCTCCATAGCCGACAATGTTAAATCGACCCTCCAGCGTATTTCAGGCTGCAATAGCGTCGGGCGTAAAAACGCCTAGGTGTGAATGGAGCCTTAGTCGATGTGAACGTATCCTACGCCCAGCCCCATTCACGTACGACTTACGCAAACGACGTAAAATACGACGCTGTTCCGACGTCCATACCCTAACATGACTTACACCAGCTTTATGAGGGGTAAAGTTACACCAGACCGACGCCTTACGTAACGGCGTAGCTAACTCCGACGGGCATAAGTACGTTTCTGAATCGGCGTATCTAGCTCATTTGCATATTTGACAAGGAAATATACGAAAGCGCCACCTAGCGGCCAGCGTAAATATGCACCCAAGATACGACGGCGTAGGAGACTTACGTCAGTCGTATCTTGGCCAAGTTCAAGCGCAACTGATTCTAAGAATCAGGCGCATAGCTACGACGGCGCTCATTCGGACATACGACGGCGTATCTGGAGATACGCCGTCGTATGTCCTTTCTGAATCCGGGCCATTGTTTTTCCTCAGTTTAGGGCGATACGTATTCTTCTACATGTTTTTGGAAAAAAAAAAATCGCAATAAGCGTTTATCGATTGGTTTGCGCAAAATTTATAGCGTTTACAAAATAGGGGATAGTTTTATTGCATTTTTACCATTCCCGAGCCTTCCCGAGGTCAGCCGAGGTGTCCTTGGGCCTTTACGGCTGTTTCCGAGGTTCTCCATTGCCCCCCCACCTCTGGCCACATGCGGTATTGCATGCCATTGAAGTCAATGTGGAACAAATAATTTTTGTTTCCATTGACTTCTATGGGGAAACTGGCTTTGATCTGCGAGTGCTTTGGATTACAAGCGTTCTCCCGGGACGGATCATGCTCGTAATCCGGGGGGTTCCTCTGAATTATCTGACCTGGAAGAAGGACCTCAGTCAGGGAGGTGACCAAGAACCCGATGGATACTCTGAGCTCCAGCCTTTCTCTATGGAGAGAGGAGAACCTTCCAGAAGAACAACCATCTCTGCAGCTCTCCACCAATCGGGCCTGTATGGGGGAGTGGCCAGACAGAAGCCACGCCTCAGTAAAAGTCACATGACAGCCGCCTGGAGTCACCTGAAGGACCCTCAGACCGCGAGAAACGAAATTCTCTGCTGTGATGACACAAAGATTGAACTCTTTGGCCTGAATGGCAAGCGTCATGTCTGGAGGAAACCAGGCCCCGCCCATCACCATCCCTACTGTGAAGCATGGTGGTGGCAGCATCGTACTGTGGGGATGTATTTCAGCGGCAGGAACTGGGAGACCAGTCAGGATGGAGGGGAAGATGAATGTAGCAACGTACAGAGACATCCGTGATGAAAACCTTCTCCAGATCGCTCCGGACCTCAGACTGGGGCGAAGGTCCATCCTCCAATAGAATGACCCGAAGCACACGGCCAAGATAACAAAGGAGGGGCCTAAGGGACAACTCTGTAAATGTCCTTGAGGGGCCCGGCCAGATCCCAGACCTGAACCCGACTGAACATCTCTGGAGAGATCGGAAAATGGCGGCACACCGACCCCCCCCATCCAACCTGATGGAACGCGAGAGAGTGGGAGAAACTGCCCAGAAATAGGAGTGCCGAGCTTGTAGCATCATGCTCAAATGGGAGGAGCCTGTGATACTTATGTATGTGGGAGGAGTCTGTGATACTTATGTACATGGGAGGAGCCTGTGATACTTATGTATGTGGGAGGAGTCTGTGATTCTTATGTACATGGGAGGAGCCTGTGCTACTTATGTACATGGGAGGAGCCTGTGATACTTATGTATGTGGGAGGAGTCTGTGATACTTATGTACATGGGAGGAGTCTGTGATACTTATGAACATGGGAGGAGCCTGTGATACTTATGTATGTGGGAGGAGTCTGTGATACTTATGTACATGGGAGGAGTCTGTGATACTTATGTACATGGGAGGAGCCTGTGATACTTATGTATGTGGGAGGAGTCTGTGATACTTATGTACATGGGAGGAGTCTGTGATACTTATGTACATGGGAGGAGCCTGTGATACTTATGTACATGGGAGGAGTCTGTGATACTTATGAACATGGGAGGAGCCTGTGATACTTCTGTACGTGGGAGGAGCCTGTGATACTTATGTACATGGGAGGAGTCTGTGATACTTATGTACATGGGAGGAGCCTGTGATACTTATGTACATGGGAGGAGCCTGTGATACTTATGTACATGGGAGGAGCCTGTGATACTTATGTACATGGGAGGAGCCTGTGATACTTATGTACATGGGAGGAGCCTGTGATACTTATGTATATGGGAGGAGCCTGTGATACTTATGTACATGGGAGGAGCCTGTGATACTTATGTACATGGGAGGAGCCTGTGATACTTCTGTACATGGGAGGAGCCTGTGACACTTGTGTACATGGGAGGAGCCTGTGATACTTATGTACATGGGAGGAGCCTGTGATACTTCTGTACATGGGAGGAGCCTGTGATACTTCTGTACATGGGAGGAGCCTGTGATACTTGTGTACATGGGAGGAGCCTGTGATACTTATGTACATGGGAGGAGCCTGTGATACTTATGTACATGGGAGGAGCCTGTGATACTTATGTACGTGGGAGGAGCCTGTGATACTTATGTACATGGGAGGAGCCTGTGATACTTATGTACATGGGAGGAGCCTGTGATACTTGTGTACGTGGGAGGAGCCTGTGATACTTATGTACATGGGAGGAGCCTGTGATACTTATGTCCGTGGGAGGAGACTGTGATACTTCTGAAAGTGGGAGGAGCCTGTGATACTTCTGAAAGTGGGAGGAGCCTGTGTTACTTCTGTACATGGGAGGAGCCTGTTATACTTATGTACATGGGAGGAGCCTGTGATACTTATGTACGTGAATGGGGGGGGGGGGGGGTAGTAGTACCGGGTGATAATAATAAGGGGGGGTAGTAGTACCCGGGCGATAATAATGAATGGGGGGGTAGTAGTACCGGGTGATAATAATGAATGGGGGGGAGGGTAGTAGTACCGGGTGATAATGATGGGGGGGGGAGGGTAGTAGACAGTACCGGGCGGTAATAATGGGG
>NW_024404696.1:17745-40606 GCF_905171775.1 Rana temporaria
ATGAAGGGGAACTCCAGACCCCCCCCCAAAAAAAAATAAGGTGGGTTCCCTCCAGGTGCATACCAGGCTCTTAGGCTTGGTCTGGAACATAAGGGGTTAAACCCGCGCAAAAAAAAATAGCGTGGGGTCCCCCCCAAGATCCAAACCAAGCCCTTATCCCAGGCACGCAGTCTGGTCAGACAGGAATGGGGGTGGGGACGAGCGAGCGCCCCCCTCCCTCCTGAGCCATACCAGACCACATGCCCTCAACATGGGGGAGTGTGTGCTGTGGGGGAGGGGGGCACTGCCCCCCCACCCCAAAGCACTCTTGTCCCCATGTCGATAGGGACAAGAGCCTCTTCCCGACAACCCTGGCCGTTGGTTGTCGGGGTATGCGGGCGGAGGGCTTATCAGAATCTGAGAGACCCCTTTAATAAAGGGGTCCCCAGATTCCGGCCCCCCACCCTATGTGAATGAGTATGGGGTACATTGTACCCCTACCCATTCACCTGGGGAAAAAAATGGAAAAAAATAATACACCACACATGAATAAATTAATTTATTAGTCAGCCGGGGGTCTTCTGCCGGGGCCCCCCACCACCACCCCATTAGGCCCCGGGCTTCGCCATCTTCTGCCGGAACCCCCTTCACCAGTGAGGCTCCTGCCTTTGGGGGAGGGTCCCGGGCTACTACGACGGTTTCTGCGGGGGGGTGCACTGGCACCCCACCCCCGTCTTCAGCGACGTAATTCACCGGGACCCCCTTCACCAGGGAGGCTCCTGCCTTTGGGGGAGGGTCCCGGGCTTCCACGACGGTTTCTGCGGGGGGGGGGTGCACTGGCACCCCACCCCCGTCTTCAGCGACGTAATTCACCGGGACCCCCTTCACCAGGGAGGCTCCTGCCTTTGGGGGAGGGTCCCGGGCTTCCACGACGGTTTCTGCGGGGGGGGGGGGTGCACTGGCACCCCACCCCCGTCTTCAGCGACGTAATTCACCGGGACCCCCTTCACCAGGGAGGCTCCTGCCTTTGGGGGAGGGTCCCGGGCTTGTACGGTGTCTTCCGCCGGAGGGCGCCTCTCCGGGCTTCTGCGATGCCTTCCGCTTCTGCCTGTCTCCTCCGCGGAGCACAGGGCTTGTCTCCGCTGTCTTCTCCCTTCTCTTCCATTCGATGTTGACACGACGAGGTCCGGCGCTGGAATGCCGTCTGAGCAGTGGGCATGGACTTATATAGGGCAATGCCACCATGTGACCTCAACCCATGTGACATCACATTCCCATCATGCCCAGGGAATGTGATGTCACATGGGTTGAGGTCACATGGTGGCATTACCCTATATAAGTCCATGCCCTCCGCTGACACGGCATGTCAGCGCGGAACCTCGTCATGTCAACAACCAATGGAAGAGAAGCAAGAAGACAGCGGAGGCAAGCCCTGTGCTCCCGGAGGAGACAGGCAGAAGAAGGAAGAGAGAAGAAAGAAGACGGAAGAAAGCCCTGGCTCCGCGGGGGAGCCAGGCAGAAGAGGGAGCAGAGAAAAGACCGGGGAGTTGGCGCACCCCCGGCAGAAGACCAGGAAGACCGGAACCCTGGCGGAAGGCACCGGAAAGACCGGGGGATAGGCGCCCTCCCCCGGCAGAAATCACCGAAGCCCAGGGTCCCGGCAGAAGATCGGGAGAGAAGAAACCCCCCCTTCTAAGAGAGCTAAAGAAGAAAGGGGGGGCTCCGGAGCAGATTAATAAAATATTTTATTGTGTGGTGTTTTATTTTACTTTACATTTCCCCC
Source organism: Rana temporaria (assembly GCF_905171775.1). Classification (NCBI taxonomy): domain Eukaryota; kingdom Metazoa; phylum Chordata; class Amphibia; order Anura; family Ranidae; genus Rana; species Rana temporaria. The sequence goes on from NW_024404696.1 coordinate 19,508, forward strand.
ATGTGAATGGGTAGAGGTACGATGTACCCCATACTCATTCACATAGGGTGGGGGGCCGGCATCTGGGGGCCCCCTTATTAAAGGAGCTCGCAGATTCCGATTAGCCCCGCCCGCATACCCCGACAACCAATGGCAAGGGTTGTCGGGAAGAGGCTCTTGTCCCTATCGACATGGGGGCAAGAGTGCTGTGGGGTGGGGGGGCAGTGCCCCCCTCCCCCACAGCACACACTCCCCCATGTTGAGGGCATGCGGTCTGGTACGGCTCAGGAGGGGGGGGGGCGCTCGCTCGTCCCCGCCCCCATTCCTGTCCGGGCCAGACTGCATGCTTGGGATGAGGGCTTGGTTTGGATCTGGGGGGGACCCCCGCGCCGAATCGGCGCGGGTTTAACCCCTCACGTTCCGGACCAAGCCTAAGAGCCTAATGTAGCCCTGGAGGGGGACCCGCGCCGATTTCAAGTTTGAAATTTGGCGCGGAGTTCCCCTTCAGGGCTGAAAACAGCTCGGAGATTCCCGTGCGCCGCGTCACGCAGCGCAATCACGGGTACGCCGCTTGGTATTTACCAAGATTTTCACGGCGTACTGACAAGGCGCACGGGAATCCCTGACTTTTCTCTCTGCGCATGCCCAGTATGCAAATGAACCTCCCGAGGTTCAGGCGCACTGTGCAAGCGTACGGGGATCTGTTTTCAAAAAACACTTTCCCTTTCAATTCGGCCCGCCAAACACTTCAAAACACATGTCACTTCACTTCCCCTGCATCCCCCCACCTCCCCCCCTAATAAACTCCCGCCCAAACCCCCTGCAATTTACAGTTTTATGTGCCGTGCGCCAGGTCTGTACTGGTGCACAATGCACCCTCTCCTGGGCGCACGGAGCACATTAGTAACTAGGGAAATACACTGCACTAGCAGCGTATTTCTTTAGTAAATCACCAAACGGCTGCTACTCCTGCTTTTACTCCATGAGTCATGGAGTAAAGGCTTGGTAAATCAGGCCCAAAGTGTCACATAATTGTGAAGTGGAAGGAAAATGATAAATCAGGGTTTGACAAATTTGCTTGGAATCTAGGAGCCAGCTAAAAAAGTTAGGAGCCAGAAAACGCGCCCCGTCCCGACGAGCTTGCGCGCAGAACCGAACACATACGTGAGATTTTAAAGGGTAAAAGTTTGTCGGCATTCCACGAGCGGACGCAATTTTGAAGCGTGACATGTTGGGTATGAATTTACTCGGCGTAACATTATCTTTCATAAGATTTAAAAAAAATGGGGATAACTTTACTGTTGTCTTATTTTTTAATTAAAAAAAGTGTAATTTTTTCCCAAAAAAGTGCGCTTGTAAGACCGCTGCGCAAATACGGCGTGACAGAAAGTATTGCAGCGATCGCCATTTTATTCTCTAGGGTGTTAGGATAAAAAATATATATAATGTTTGGGGGTTCTAATTAGAGGGAAGAAGATGGCAGTGGAAATAGTGAAAATAGTGAAAAATGACATTAGAATTGCTGTATAACTTGTAATGCTTAACTTGTAATACCAACGTCCACCACCAGATGGCGCCAGCTTACACATCTGGTGGTAATAACTTGTAATACCAATGGCTCACCACCAGATGGCGCCAGCCCCCTTCCAAGCCAAGTCGCCAGGACCCTATTTCTAGTCGCCATGGCGAACGCGATTTGTCGATCCCTGTGATAAATGATACAAATAAATCTGTGAAAAGTGTTGGGGGGAGGGGGGGCATGGTATTCAGAAGTCACCTAATTAGTAAATAGAGTCCACCTGTGTGTCATTTAATCTCAGTATAAATGCAGCTGTTCTGTGAAGCCCTCAGAGGTTTGTTAGAGAAATAATCCCTGTCCTTAGTCTGCTTTTCTTTGTTTGCGGCTCTTTCCTGTGCATCATCTTTATAAGAAGCTTCCTTCAGGCCTACAACCTGCTGAGGCCCCCACATCACTTCTCCAAGGAAAAAGCCCCCGCAATAAAGTGACCCGATTTTTTAAATGAAATCCGGGTATATATTTTTTTTTTCTAGTAATGGCGGCGATCAGCGGCTCTCTGCCTGCCGCCGCCGCACGCCTCTCAGCCTGTCAAGTCTCACACTCCGGGCCCCCCGGCTACTACTGGGTGGGGGAGCGGAGATAAGCAGGCGGGCGGCTGGCCGGGAATTAAGCCAAGGCAGAAGAACATGCGAGGGGAGCTGAATGGGCAACCGAAACCTCCGATACGAGCGTCACATGACCATCAGAAAGGCGCTCAGATATTGGAAAAATACACCCCCCTAAGCTAGTAGGAGTGGGGGGGGGGGTGTAATTCAGATTTATTATTTATTTCTGCACTGAATGTCTTTGAAATTGCCCCAGCCCCCATTCAAATCCAATCCGGGGACAGACTTGGTCCAGGGACTGTCCCCGGAATCCGGGGACGTCTGGTCACCAATCTTACAAGAGGTCACAAAGGACGCAGTGCAAAGGAGTCTCAGTGTTCTCACTCTTCTCTTACTGACGTGCGTCTTTTCATATAAAGATCGGATTGCTTCAACTGTTCCTAACCAAATATATGAGCATTACGTCCCATCCATCCATCCATCCCATACATACATCTCATACATCCATCCCATCCATCCATCCCATACATACATCTCATACATCCATCCCATCCATCCATCCCATACATACATCTCATACATGAATACATCCATCCCATCCATCCGTCCATCCATCCCATACATACATCCATCCCATACATACATACATACATACATCCCATACATATATCCCATACATCCATCCATCCCATACATCCATCCATCCCATACATCCATCCCATACATCCATCCCATACATCCATCCCATACATCCCATACATACATACATACATACATACATCCCATACATCCCATACATACATCCCATACATACATCCATACATACATCCATCCCATACATACATCCATACATACATCCCATACATACATACATACATACATACACACACACATACATACATACATACATACATACATACATACATACATACACACATACATACATACATACATACACACATACATACATACATACATACATACACACATACATACATACATACATACATACATCCCATCCACCCATCCCATACATACATCCCATACATACATACATACATACACACATACATACATACATACATACACACATACATACATACATACATACACACATACATACATACATACATACATACACACATACATACATACATACATACATACATCCCATCCACCCATCCCATACATACATCCCATACATACATACATACATACATACATCCCATACATACATACATACATACATACATACATCCCATACATACATACATACATACATCCCATACATACATACATACATCCCATACATACATACATACATACATACATACATACATCCCATACATACATACATACATACATCCCATACATACATACATACATACATACATACATCCCATACATACATACATACATACATACATACATACATCCCATACATACATACATACATACATACATACATACATACATACATCCCATACATACATACATACATACATACATACATACATACATACATACATCCCATACATCCATCCCATCCACCCATCCCATACATACATACATCCCATACATCCATCCCATCCACCCATCCCATACATCCATCCCATACATACATACATACATCCATCCCATACATACATACATACATCCATCCCATACATCCATCCCATACATACATCCCATACATACATACATACATACATACATACATACATCCCATACATACATACATACATACATACATACATACATACATACATCCCATACATCCATCCCATCCACCCATCCATACATACATACATCCCATACATCCATCCCATCCACCCATCCCATACATCCATCCCATACATACATACATACATCCATCCCATACATACATCCCATACATACATCCCATACATACATACATACATACATACATACATACATACATCCATCCCATACATCCATCCCATACATACATCCCATACATCCATCTTATCCATCCCATCCATCCATCCCATACATCCATCCCATCCACATATATATATATGTATATCTGTGTGTATGACTGTGTGTTCCAAGCGTGTCACGATCCTACGGGGTAAAATGACCGCACCAGCCAAGCAGACACTGGCTGGAAAAAGCTCCCAGAGGCGATTCAGTTGCATAAGTGGCGCTATACAAGTCATTCATCCATCCATCCATCCCATACATACATCCACCCCATACATTAATCTTATCCATCCCATTCATCCAACCCACCCCATCCATTTATCACATTCATCCATCCCATCCATCCATTTGATCCATCCATTAATCCTATCCCATCCCATATATCCCATCCATCCCATCCATCTAATCCGTCCATCCCATACATCCCTCCTATACATCCATCTTATCCATCCCATCCATCCCATTCATTTATCCCATACATCCATTTGATCCATCCATCCCATCCATTAATCCTATCCCATCTCATCCATTCAATCCATCCATCCCATCCATCCCTGACCTCCTCCTGAAAATGTCATCTGCCTGGCTGCCATGCTGATTCTCTGACCTGCCCAAGTATGTAGATGGAAATGTCTGCCTTCACCTGCCGCATGCTTATTTGCTTATTCACAGTCAGTGATTTAGAAAGCAGACAATTTACAGAAGAAGGTCAGCAATGGCGCGGAGCGACCTATAATGACCTGACAGTCTTGATGGGACCCTCGTGTAATAAGGGAACTGCTGCAGGGGGCACCCCTTTCCTGTGTGCATTCCCTAATAGGATCCCTGCTCCTGTCTGCTGTATCTGAGCAGGCGGCCTGTGTGGTGCCGACAGACGCCCTGAGTACAGTGACAGGGGGGGGGGGGGGTAATGTGAGCCGTCCATAGGGGGGGGGTAATGTGAACCATTCATAGGGGGGGGGGGTAATGTGAACCATCCATAGGGGGGGGGGTAATGTGAACCATCTATAGGGGGGGGGGGGTAATGTGAACCATCCATAGGGGGGGGGGGGGGTAATGTAAACCATCCATAGGGGGGTAATGTGAACCATCCATAGGGGGGGGGGTAATGTGAACCATCCATAGGGGGGTAATGTGAACCATCCATAGGGGGGGGGGTAATGTGAACCATCCATGGGGGGGGGGGGGTAATGTGAACCATCCATAGGGGGGGGGGGGGGTAATGTGAACCATCCATAGGGGGGGGTAATGTGAACCATCCATAGGGGGGGGGGGGGTAATGTGAACCATCCATAGGGGGGGGGGGGTAATGTGAACCATCCATAGGGGGGGGGGTAATGTGAACCATCCATAGGGGGGGGGGTAATGTGAACCATCCATAGGGGGGGGGGGGGTAATGTGAACCATCCATAGGGGGGTAATGTGAACCATCCATAGGGGGGGGTAATGTGAACCATCCATAGGGGGGGGGGGTAATGTGAACCATCTATAGGGGGGGGGGTAATGTGAACCATCTATAGGGGGGGGGTAATGTGAACCATCCATAGGGGGGGGGGGTAATGTGAACCATCCATAGGGGGGGGGGGGGAAGGTAAACCATCCATAGGGGGGGGGGTAATGTGAACCATCCATAGGGGGGGGGGGTAATGTGAACCATCCATAGGGGGGGGGTAAAGTGAACCATCCATAGGGGGGGGGTAAAGTGAACCATCCATAGGGGGGGGGGGTAAAGTGAACCATCCATAGGGGGGTAATGTGAACCATCCATAGGGGGGGGGGGTAATGTGAACCATCCATGGGGGGGGGGGGGTAATGTGAACCGTCCATAGAGGTATAAATAAATCCTCCGACTTACCCAAAGCCAGCCCCTCGCTGTCCGACATTCTGGGAATGGGATTGAAGAAGAGTTCCAGGCTGGGGGTCCCTCCGTCTTCTGACTTCTAATGGGACAGAGATAAGGATGAATCCTGACAGGCGACCACAGCTGTGATTGGAGGATATAATTTGATCTGCCCTTCCCCCTGATCTCCCTCCGGACGCTCCCACATACAATATTTATAATCCGACTTCTACGTTTTATTGATAAATTCCATCTGGGTCAGCATTCCGGGACATCCAACATCTCATACTTCCAAAAACTCCTTATCTGCCTCACTATGAAATAACAACTCACCCATTACATGAAAACATTACCAATTGTATAGCAATATACACCGAAAGATACAAATGTGTTACCATATTATATATTTACTTGGAGGTTCTACACCCACGACCACTTTATCAAGTCCCCCTTGCTAGTAGCAGGTTGGACCCTCTTTATTAGGTCCCTCTTTCTAGTAGTGGCTTGGACCCCCTTTATCAAGTCCCCCTTGCTAGTAGTGGCTTGGACCACCTTTATCAAGTCCCCCTTGCTAGTAGTGGGTTGGACCACCTTTACTAGGTCCCTCCTTGCTAGTAGCGGGTTGAACCCCCTTGATTAGGTACAACTTGAAAGTAGCGGGTTGGACCCCCTTATTAGGTCCCCCTTGCTAGTAGCGGGTTGGACGCCCTTATTAGGTCCCCCATGCTAGTAGTGGATTGGACCCCCTTTATTAGGTCCCCCTTGCTAGTAGTGGGTTGGACCCCCTTATTAGGTCCCCCTTGCTAGTAGCGGGTTGGAAGCCCTTTATTAGGTTCCCCTTGCTAGTAGTGGGTTTGACCCCAGTAGGAGTCATACCAGATCCAACCACAAGGGGGCAGAGTGACGGTAATATTACAAGTATAGTAACACAGGGGAGTCATACCAGATCCAACCACAAGGGGGCAGAGTGACGGTAATATTATATGTATAGTAACACAGAAGGAGTCATACCACATCCAACCACAAGGGGGCAAAGTGACGGTAATATTACAAGTATAGTAACACAGGGGGAGTCATACCACATCCAACCACAAGGGGGCAGAGTGTCTGTAATATTATATGTATAGTAACACAGAAGGAGTCATACCAGATCCAACCACAAGGGGGCAGAGTGTCTGTAATATTATATGTATAGTAACACAGGGGAGTCATACCAGATCCAACCACAAGGGGGCAGAGTGTCTGTAATATTATATGTATAGTAACACAGGAGAGTCATACCAGATCCAACCACAAGGGGGCAGAGTGACGGTAATATTATATGTATAGTAACACAGGAGGAGTCATCCCAGATCCATCCACAAGGGGGCAGAGTGACAGTAATATTATATGTATAGTAACACAGGGGGAGTCATACCAGATCCATCCACAAGGTGGCAGAGTGACGGTAATATTATATGTATAGTAACACAGGAGGAGTCATCCCAGATCCATCCGCAAGGGGGCAGAGTGACGGTAATATTATATGTATAGTAACACAGGAGAGTCATACCAGATCCATCCACAAGGGGGCAGAGTGACGGTAATATTATATGTATAGTAACACAAGGGAGTCATACCAGATCCATCCACAAGGGGGCAGAGTGACGGTAATATTATATGTATAGTAACACAGGGGAGTCATACCAGATCCAACCACAAGGGGGCAGAGTGACGGTAATATTACAAGTATAGTAAAACAGGAGAGTCATACCAGATCCAACCACAAGGGGGCAGAGTGACGGTAATATTATATGTATAGTAACACAGGAGGAGTCATACCAGATCCATCCACAAGGAGGCAGTGTGGCGGTAATATTATATGTATAGTAACACAGGGGAGTCATACCAGATCCAACCACAGGGAGGCAGAGTGACGGTAATATTACAAGTATAGTAACACAGGGGAGTCATACCAGATCCAACCACAAGGGGGCAGAGTGACGGTAATATTATATGTATAGTAACACAGGGGGAGTCATACCAGATCCAACCACAAGGGGGCAGAGTGACGGTAATATTATATGTATAGTAACACAGGAGGAGTCATACCAGATCCAACCACAAGGAGGCAGCGTGACAGTAATATTATATGTATAGTAACACAGGGGAGTCATACCAGATCCAACCACAGGGAGGCAGAGTGACGGTAATATTACAAGTATAGTAACACAGGGGAGTCATACCAGATCCAACCACAAGGGGGCAGAGTGACGGTAATATTATATGTATAGTAACACAGGGGAGTCATACCAGATCCAACCACAAGGGGGCAACGTGACGGTAATATTATATGTATAGTAACACAGGGGGAGTCATACCAGATCCAACCACAAGGGGGCAGAGTGACGGTAATATTATATGTATAGTAACACAGGGGGAGTCATACCAGATCCAACCACAAGGGGGCAGAGTGACGGTAATTATATGTATAGTAACACAGGGGAGTCATACCAGATCCAACCACAAGGGGGCAGAGTGACGGTAATTATATGTATAGTCACACAGAGGGAGTCATACCAGATCCAACCACAAGGGGGCAACGTGACGGTAATATTACATGTATAGTAACACAGGAGGAGTCATACCAGATCCAACCACAAGGGGGCAGAGTGACAGTAATATTATATGTATAGTAACACAGAGGAGTCATACCAGATCCAACCACAAGGGGGCAGAGTGTCTGTAATATTATATGTATAGTAACACAGGGGAGTCATACCAGATCCAACCACAGGGAGGCAGAGTGACGGTAATATTATATGTATAGTAACACAGGGGAGTCATACCAGATCCAACCACAAGGGGGCAAAGTGACGGTAATATTATATGTATAGTAACACAGGAGAGTCATACCAGATCCATCCACAAGGGGGCAGAGTGACGGTAATATTATATGTATAGTAACACAGGGGAGTCATACCAGATCCAACCACAAGGGGGCAGAGTGACGGTAATATTATATGTATAGTAACACAGGGGAGTCATACCAGATCCAACCACAAGGGGGCAGAGTGACGGTAATATTATATGTATAGTAACACAGGGGAGTCATACCAGATCCATCCACAAGGGGGCAGAGTGACGGTAATATTATATGTATAGTAACACAGGGGAGTCATACCAGATCCAACCACAAGGGGGCAGAGTGACGGTAATATTATATGTATAGTAACACAGGAGGAGTCATACCAGATCCAACCACAAGGAGGCAGCGTGACAGTAATATTATATGTATAGTAACACAGGGGAGTCATACCAGATCCAACCACAGGGAGGCAGAGTGACGGTAATATTACAAGTATAGTAACACAGGGGAGTCATACCAGATCCAACCACAAGGGGGCAGAGTGACGGTAATATTATATGTATAGTAACACAGGGGAGTCATACCAGATCCAACCACAAGGGGGCAACGTGACGGTAATATTATATGTATAGTAACACAGGGGGAGTCATACCAGATCCAACCACAAGGGGGCAGAGTGACGGTAATATTATATGTATAGTAACACAGGGGGAGTCATACCAGATCCAACCACAAGGGGGCAGAGTGACGGTAATTATATGTATAGTAACACAGGGGAGTCATACCAGATCCAACCACAAGGGGGCAGAGTGACGGTAATTATATGTATAGTCACACAGAGGGAGTCATACCAGATCCAACCACAAGGGGGCAACGTGACGGTAATATTACATGTATAGTAACACAGGAGGAGTCATACCAGATCCAACCACAAGGGGGCAGAGTGACAGTAATATTATATGTATAGTAACACAGAGGAGTCATACCAGATCCAACCACAAGGGGGCAGAGTGTCTGTAATATTATATGTATAGTAACACAGGGGAGTCATACCAGATCCAACCACAGGGAGGCAGAGTGACGGTAATATTATATGTATAGTAACACAGGGGAGTCATACCAGATCCAACCACAAGGGGGCAAAGTGACGGTAATATTATATGTATAGTAACACAGGGGGGTCATACCAGATCCAACCACAAGGGGGCAGAGTGACGGTAATATTATATGTATAGTAACACAGGGGAGTCATACCAGATCCAACCACAAGGGGGCAGAGTGACGGTAATATTATATGTATAGTAACACAGGGGAGTCATACCAGATCCAACCACAAGGGGGCAGAGTGACGGTAATATTATATGTATAGTAACACAGGGGGAGTCATACCAGATCCATCCACAAGGGGGCAGAGTGACGGTAATATTATATGTATAGTAACACAGAGGAGTCATACCAGATCCAACCACAAGGTGGCAGCATAGCGAGTGTTATCATCGTATACTACTGCGCATGCCTAAGCCGCCATTTTTCATTATACCAATTGATTGGTCCTCAACAAGATGGCGGTAACAGCAGACAAGGTCTTATGTACATTTCCGCCTCTATGTCAGAAAACATAAAAGGCGGAGGACCTCAATAAAATGGCGGCCTAGTCGTCCTATAGAGTCCACTTCTCAAAGCTCATGTGTTTGATGAGATTCGGTGACCCGTCGGAATGTGTAACTGAAGTGACGTTATGTCGCCGCCATCTTGGTACACCCCGCACTCCATAGTAAGGATGCAGTGAGAAGGGGAAAGCGGACATCTTGCTACACTTATTTTTACCAGTAAAGGGCGTTTATATCGTGATATACAGGACTTTAAACTCCGCCTGACTGGTTGGATGTTGAATTTCAGTTTCACTAAAATACACTGAACAGAAAAGTGTCGCCATTTTCTTGAAGACCTACACAATTCTCTACAATAAAATGGCGGCGGACTGGGCATGCGCTTTATCTCATACAAACACTATGCTGCCATCTGGTGGCTAGTTTTGGTAACGCTCACATTGATTTTCTATACAGAGAATTTAACTGCTACTCTCCTGCCGCCTGGTGGATGAATGTGGTAGCTCTTCGTATTTCTACACTATCTATATATATGACATAATAATGCTGCCATCTGGTGGTTGAACTTGGTATGACTCCCTCTGAAGGTCCCGCACAGAATATTATTTTTCCTCAATACAATCCGGGTGGAAGGAAGGAATCGGCAGGATGAATAATGTGTCACATCCACAGCGGACACTATTTTATCGAGGACCTCCTCATTTTGGCAGCAATAGAAGCAGGACTTGCTTTACGGAAAAGCTGTTATTCGGAGTCTGTCTGCGGCCTCCATTTTGTTGAAGACTAATGCATTATTCTCTATTTTCCAAAATGACAGCTCTTTGATAACACCGGAAACAAGATTGTGGAAGAGGTTTGGGGAAATTGGGGGGGGGTGGGGATGGAATAGGGGTTGATATTGGGGTAATAGGAGAATGGAATGGGGGTCCGGGCATGTGTGTATGGGGGGAGTAGGATAGGGTGACCAGACATCCCCGGTTTCAGGGGACAGTCCCCAGATTGAGGACACTGTCCCCGGAGGCCTGGAGCGTAAGACTTGACAGGCTGTGAGGCGGAGAGCAGAGAGTCGCTGATTGCCGCCATTACTAGTAAAAAAAAAATTCCCCAGATCTCATTTAAAAAATCTGGTCACCTTAGAGGAGGAGTAATGGGGGAGCTGCAAGTCCCTGGGGGGGTGGATAAGAAGATGAAATGGGGATCTGGGAGGTTTATGGGGCCAATAAGGGGATGGAATAGAGGTAATGGGGGCCTAAGGTTAATATGGAGGTAATCAGTGCTTTAACTGGGCCGGAACGCGGCGGTACTCAGTACCGCCACTTCCAAAAATAGCCCTGGAGAGTACCAGCACCTCTCCGTGCGCCCAGTACGTGGGTTTCTCGTACCGGAACGCACTGGCGTATCGCACCGGGCGCAACATTGGGGGAGGGCACAAAATACCGGCGTCCGTGTCGCTCTCGCTGACGTTTTTTTTTTTTTTCTTTGAAGTCGACTTCAATACAGTAGGTGGCAGCCATACAAAAGCCCTGTGATTGGCCGGACAGGGTCATGTGCGGCCGCATGCTGTGGAATTCTGGGACATGTAGTCATGATGTGAGGCTCGCATCATGAGTCATGATCCGAGCCTCGCATCATGACTACATGTCCCAGAATTCCACAGCGTACGGCCGCACATTACCCTGTTTGGCCAATCACAGGGCATTTGTGTTGCGAGCGCCCTGCAAATCATCGACGGAGGCGGAGCTGGTCACGTGTGGATGCGGCTGGTCGTGACCACTTGCTGGAGTCCCGTCTCTCGGCCTAGGGCGCTTTGAATTTCTGAGGTCTCTGTCACCATCACCCACCGTTTAAGCCATTCTCCTCTGTCAAACCACCTCCTCTATGTCAGCCATCCTCCTCTATGTCAGGCAGCCCACACCCCCTTTGTCAGCCCACCCATCCTCTGTCAGCCCACCCCTCCTCTGTCAGCCCACAGCCCACCCCTCCTCTGTCAGCCCACCCCCCCTTTCAGCCCACCCCCCCTCTGTCAGCACCCACCCCCTCTCAGCCCACTCCTCCTCTGCCAACCCATCTCTCCTCTGTCAACCCACCCCCCCTCTGTCAGCCCACAGCCCACCCCTCCTCTGTCAGCCCACCCCCCTTTCAGCCCACCCCCCCTCTGTCAGCACCCACCCCCTCTCAGCCCACTTCTCCTCTGCCAACCCATCTCCCCTCTGTCAGCCTACCCCCCTCTGTCAGCCCACCCCCCCTCTGTCAGCACCCACCCCCTCTCAGCCCACTCCTCCTCTGCCAACCCATCTCCCCTCTGTCAGCCTACCCCCCTCTGTCAGCCCACCCCCCCTCTGTCAGCACCCACCCCCTCTCAGCCCACTCCTCCTCTGCCAACCCATCTCCCCTCTGTCAGCCTACCCCCTCTGTCAGCCCACCCCCCCTCTGTCAGCACCCACCCCCTCTCAGCCCACTCCTCCTCTGCCAACCCATCTCCCCTCTGTCAGCCTACCCCCCTCTGTCAGCCCACCCCCCCTCTGTCAGCCCCCACCCCCTCTAAGCCCACCCCCCTCTGTCAGCCCACCCCCCTCTGTCAGCCCACCCCCCCTGTCAGCCCACCCCCTCTCAGCCCACTCCTCCTCTGCCAACCCATCTCCCCTCTGTCAGCATACCCCCCTCTGTCAGCCCACCCCCCCTCTGTCAGCACCCACCCCCTCTCAGCCCACTCCTCCTCTGCCAACCCATCTCCCCTCTGTCAACCCACCCCCCCTCTGTCAACCCACCCACCTCTCTGTCAGCCACCAACAGCAGGGTGCCAGGCAGCCACCCACGGTGACCCACCCACAGCAGGGCCAGGGTGCCAGCCACCCATGGTGACTCATCCACAGCAGGGCCAGGGTGCCAGCCAGCCACCCACAGTGACCCACCCACACCAGGAAACCAGCCAGCTACAATGGGGTGCCAGCCAACCACCCACAGGAGCCAACCCGCCACAGTGACCCACCTACAGCAGGGAGCCAGCCACCCACAGGAGCAAACCAGCCACAGTGACTATCCACAGCAGGATGCCAGCCACCCATGGTGACCCACCCACACCAGGGATCCAGCCAGCCACAGCAGGGTGCCAGCCAGCCACCAACAGGTGCCAGCTAGCCACCCACAGGAACCAGCCACAGAGGATCCAGGGAGCCAGCCACAGCTACAGCACCCACAGTTAAGGTAAGAGTAGCGCTACAATTGTATTTCTACTTTGTGAGAGGTTGGGCAGGGGTGGGAGTCATGGCACACAGAGGGGGTCCCATTAGACTCTGTTGTAGTCTCTAATGGGGCCTAGAGGGGACACTTTCTAATAGACTGTCCATGGGACACTGTTAGAAAAAGACCCCCCTCCAGGTCCCATTAGATTCTGCTGTTAAACTTTTTTTTTTTTTTTTAAGGTAGTACTTTGTACAAATTGAAGTCCAACATGCCTGTCTGCCTGATGCCATTGCCAAAAGCCCCCTCCTGCTGCGGCCTGCAATAATTTGATCAATAACAGAGCTTCATGATCTATACCCTCAGGGCTTTCAGCATGTAAGGGGTTAAATGATTAATCCAGTGTAATGCATCCTTCAGGGCTTTCAGCATGTAAGGGGTTAAATGATTGCAATATTAATCATTTAATCCCTTACAGTAAGGGGTTAAATGATTAATCCTGCAATAATTTAACCCCTTACATGATGAAAGACCTGAAGGATGCATTACACTGGATTAATCATTTAACCCCCTACATGCTGAAAGCCCTGAGAGGGATACATTACATAGGATTAAGGATGAGCTCCAGAGTGTTCGCACAGTGCACAGTGCACGTGCAGAGCCCATTTTGTTCAATACCCTTTTGCACATTTTATTTATGTTCAGTAGCTCTTTCTACAGTAGCTCTTTTTCAGGGTACTTTCTAAGGGTATTTTCATGTTCAGTATTGGGGGGGGGGGGGGGAGCACCGGCGCCTAATAGAGTACCGGCACCTCTTTTGGCCCACTTAAAGCACTGGAGGTAATGGAGGTCTAAGGGTGGGTATGGGGGGTATAGGGGACGGAATAGAGGTGTATTTGGGGATGGAATGGGGGTGATGAGGGTCTGGGGTTGTATAGGGAGACTAGTAGGATGGAATGGGGGTCTGTGGGGAATAGGGAGATACAGTGGGGGTGATGGAGGTCTGGGGGTGTGTATAAGGGGGATAGGGGACGGAATAGAGGTGTATTTGGGGATGGAATGGGGGTGATGAGGGTCTGGGGGTGTATAGGGAGACTAGTGGGATGGAATGGGGGTCTATGGGGAATAGGGAGATACAGTGGGGGTGATGGAGGTCTGGGGGGGGGGGGTGGGGGAGATAGGGGACGGAATGCAGGTGTATTTGGGGATGGAATGGGGGTGATGAGGGTCTGGGGGTGTATAGGGAGGCTAGTAGGATGGAATGGGGGTCTGTGGGGAATAGGGAGATACAGTGGGGGTGATGGAGGTCTGGGGGGGGGGATGGGGGAGATAGGGGACGGAATGCAGGTGTATTTGGGGATGGAATGGTGGTGATGAGGGTCTGGGGGTGTATAGGGAGACTAGTAGGAGGGAATGGGGGTCTGTGGGGAATAGGGAGATACAGTGGGGGTGATGGAGGTCTGGGGGTGTGTATGGGGGGGATAGGGGACGGAATGGAGGTGTATTTGGTGATGGAATGGGGGTGATGAGGGTCTGGGGGTGTATAGGGAGGCTAGTAGGATGGAATGGGGGTGTGTGGGGAATAGGGAGATACAGTGGGGGTGATGGAGGTCTGGGGGGGGGACGGAATGGGGGAGATAGGGGATAGTGGACGGAATGGAGGTGTATTTTGGGATGGAATGGGGGTGATGAGGGTCTGGGGGTGTATAGGGAGACTAGTAGGATGGAATGGGGGTCTGTGGGGAATAGGGAGATACAGTGGGGGTTATGGAGGTCTGGGGGTGTGTATGGGGGGGATAGGGAACGGAATTGAGGTGTATTTGGGGATGGAATGGGGGTGATGAGGGTCTGGGGGTGTATAGGGAGACTAGTAGGATGGAATGGGGGTCTGTGGGGAATAGGGAGATACAGTGGGGGTGATGGAGGTCTGGGGGTGTGTATGGGGGGGATAGGGGACAGAATGGAGGTGTATTTGGGGATGGAATGGGGGTGATGAGGGTCTGGGGGTGTATAGGGAGACTAGTAGGATGGAATGGGGGTCTGTGGGGAATAGGGAGATACAGTGGGGGTGATGGAGGTCTGGGGGTGTGTATGGGGGGGATAGGGGACGGAATAGAGGTGTATTTGGGGATGGAATGGGGGTGATGAGGGTCTGGGGGTGTATAGGGAGACTAGTAGGATGGAATGGGGGTGTGTGGGGAATAGGGAGATACAGTGGGGATGATGGAGGTTTGGGGGTCCCTTTCCCTGTCTCAAAGGGGAGATGTCAGAGGTCTGTTAAGACCCCTACTATCTCACCATAGCCCCCCAACAGGGCTGATAAAAATAAAAATAAAAATTGCAATAAAAATTATTTTTTTTGTTGTAAAAAATAATAATAAAAAACACACTGACATGGCCCTCCCCCCCTTTAAACAACAAAAAAAAATTGTAAAAAAAATAAAAAAATACTGACACATGAGATTAAACAAAAGTATCGGTAATCGGTATCGGCGAGTACTTGAAAAAACTATCGGTACTTGTACTCAGTCTTAGAAAAGTGGTGTCGGGACATCCCTGGTCACCACCCACCATACTCACCATCCTGGGAGTGACATATAACAAAGTGTGCAACGTTTCGTTACATTGGTGGCAGAGGTGGGACGCTTCCCGCAGTCTGCGACATCCAAACCTCCACCGCTAAATAAAAACAAATTTCGGAAGTAACTAAATACGTTTATTTTTCGGACGAAAACGAAATTCCGAAACAAAATATTTCAGCGTGCGCTTGTCTAGTATTCCGGGGAAAGCAGGTTCTTCCAGTATCATCTTTCTGGCAAGCGGACCGGTTATTATATAAAGAACCGCACATTAGCATATAAGCGCTGAATATTGTCATTTAATCCTTCGTTAATATTAATTTTTTTTTCTATCACTTGAAAAGCTCGCACTATGACATGCGATGACACGCATACGTACTTCTCATGAATCAGATCTATTATCTTATTAGGACATTATACACACACAAGGAGCTCGAGGTAAAAAAACGAGCCAATTGGAAATGATTTCTGGAACAGGGAGGAGTAAAGGAATTATAAAATGTGAATATCAAGTGTTGCGCCAAAGTAATTCATTCTGGTGGGCGGAGTTTTTCGGAGATCCCAGGAGGAAATCTTTGGCACATATAAATAAGGTTTGTTTCCGGATCTGCAGACGGGAAGGATCTCTCCGTGTAGAAGGTTCGTCAGGTTGGTACCGGTGATGGGTGGTGAAGGTCTAATTCTAATGGGAAAATTCTCAGGTGATTACGCTCTCTTCCACATTATTGAATGTTCTGGACTTACCTGGCAGGGGAGACACCATGATCATGAAGGTGGTTCTCCCAGGGCGAGGCTCGGCCATTGCACTCTGGCCATGCTGATCGTGGTGTCTTCCCTGTCGCTTCTCGGCCTTTTGGCTAAGATCAAGTGTAGTATCTGTTCTTATCAGTTGTCAGCGGAACGCTGAAGCACCTCCTACATGGGGAGGGTGGATGCAATCCAATGACGTCATTGCACCTGGAAGGATGGTTTCAGCAGGGACTACGCCGTGCTGCCCGACAGTTACTGGGGGCCGGCCCATGGTTGAGTCTGAGCCATCTGGAAGGGTGCTCCTGGTGAGGATGGGTACTGCGCTTGGTCTTGGTCTTTTTGCCGAGTTCTAGTCTGGCCTTCTGGCTGGCTGGTGTAAGTGCTATCTCTGTCAGCGATCCGGTTGGAGGAGCTGGTAATGCCCTTTATGGTGGAACGGGGTAGGACCATGCAAATCCGCCGGGTTGGCTGGCAGGGGTGGAGGGCTGCACTGGCCAGTCGGGGGGTCGGATATGGAACGAAAAGCCTATGGTGCATGTGCCCCTGGAGTGGCAGTCCAGGGGTATCTGAAGATCACTGTGTGTGAGGGACACATTGATTTAAGATACCACGGTCACTGCACCAGATACACGCTTTTTTTTTAGCACCTGCCTCCTGGGCCGGGCCTTTTGGCTAGGACCGGAGGAATTTTTTATTCCTGGCCGGAGGGCCTGGTCATTGTTTCACCACAATGGCCACTTCTTTCACTCTCCTCTCCACTATCCCTTCCCCCACTTTATTTTATTTAAGCCTGTGTTTGTCACTTTTTTGTCTTTTTTTGTTGTGCACGTTTTGTGACACTGTGTGATTAGTAGGGTGCGGGTCCTCGGGCCAGCCCTGAACGTCTTGGGAGTAGGTGGACATGACCTTCTGGCTTAGTTCGCCTGCTCTCATGGGGTCTCCCTTCGGGGGAGCCCCACCTAGTACTGGGAGGGTTCTGTTTCGGCAGTCCCTCCGAGGAAGTTGGGTCCGTGCCGGCTTCGGTTGCTCGGACCACAGTACCTCAGTCCCCGTCTGGAGCCTAACGCCCCGGGGGATCAGGGGCGTTAGGAGGACAGGAGGACCACTTGACGTTGCACCCGTCTGCACGTTTTTGTGAACACTCTTTATGTGTGTGCACATTTTTTCTGCACCGGGTGGAGTTTTTGGGTGTGTTCACACGCCATAGGCTTTTCAAAAGAAAAAAAAAACTCACTATAGTAAGAAATAGAAGTTTTTTTTTTCTTTTGAAAAGCCTATGGCGTGTGAACACACCCAAAAACTCCACCCGGTGCAGAAAAACCGCTCATGTGTACGGGGCATAAGTATTGCTCTCGGAGGGGAAATTTTGGGGAGTGGTGACTACTAGGAGGGGATATTTTAGGGGTAGAGTATTTGTGCTAGGAAGGGTGAATTTTATTTTTTGTTGGGGGGGGGGATTTTAGCTGGGGGGATATGGGGGATGGGAGGCAAAGATTTGTACTTAGAGGGGAATTTCAGCAGGGGGGTGGATTTGTACTCGGAGGCAGGGGATTTTTTTGCTGATACATAATATTCATAAATCTTGGGGGGGTAGTTTGGCATGTTCACCCTTGGCTCTAGATGGCCTCGTCCCGGTACTGCCCACAAAATACAAAAGCCCTTTTTTTTATAGTGGAGTCCTAGTAGGAATAAAATGGAATTGGTTCTGAATTGAACAACAGACTAAGGGGCAGATCCACAAAAGAATTACACTGGCGTATCTATTGACACGCCGCGTAATTTTAAAGTTCCCGCGTCGTATCTTTGTTTTGTATCTACAAAACAAGATACGACTGCATCAGGGATCGATCTGACAGGCGTACGTCTTAGTACGCTGTCGGATCTTAGGTGCATTTTTCCACCGGCCGCTAGGTGGCGTTTCCGTCGAATTCCGCGTCGAGTATGCAAATGAGCTAGTTACGGCGATCCACGAATGTACGTCCGGCGCATTTTTTTTTACGTCGTTTGCGTTCAGCTTTTTCCAGCGTGTAGTTGAAGCTGCCACATGGTGGCATCGTCGGACGTCTTGTACGTCACTGCGTACTTGACGCTCGGAATTTCTGACAACATTTATGTAACCGCGTGGATGCAAGACAAGTTTGAGCCAACATTCCGTCGGAAAAAAATCCACGGTTTTGTTGTCGGAAGTTCCTAGCGCGTGTACACGGCATTAGTCTTATCAGGGGTTGAAAACAAAGACTCAACTAACACCTTGTCATTTCCTGCAGGTGAGCATCTATACTGAGAAGACATGAAGTTCCTCCTAGTTTCGCTTTTGCTCATCCCGGTCATAACTTCTTCAGATGACCACAAACCTGAAGAGTCCCATGAAGGTGCCGAAGGTGGAAAGAACGCCCAAGCCCTAAATGAAACGGTAAAAGGAAATACTGAATTTGCCTTCGATTTCTTCAAGCATCTGACCTCCATGTCCTCTCGGTGCAAGGATTCTCCACCCAAAAATATTGTCTTGTCACCTTTCAGTATTTCTTGTGCTCTTTCCATGCTGTTGTTGGGCGCCCAATCAAAGACCCACCAGGAAATCTTGGAAGGTTTGAGCCTGAGCAACACAAACCTCCCAGAAAGTGAGATCCACCAGGCTTATTCCACTCTTCTCCATCTGCTGAATAAACCAAAAAGCAGCCTTCAGGTTGACATCGGCAACGCCCTCTTTGTAGAGCAGACACTGACCTTGCTGAAGAGCTTTGAAGATGATTTGAAGAATTTTTATCATGCTGAAATTAGGAAGACCAATTTCAAGGACCCACAAGAGGCTAAAAAAGAAGTGAATGAATATGTGAAGAATAAAACTGAAGGCAAAATTGAGGAACTCATCAAGGAATTTCCTGCAGATACTAGGTTGGCCCTGATCAACTATGTTCTGTTTAAGGGTAAGGACAGCGGCATCGGGGGTCGATAATTACATTTAAGTTTCTACTACCAGGGTTGTCAGCTCTCCCCTGCTAGATAGAAAAAACAGTGGCGGCTGGTGCTCAAAATGTTTTGGGGGGTGCAAACAAACTGAAAAAAAAAGAAAAAAAAAGAAATTGCCGCCACTGTGCCCATTAACCGTAGCCAATGTGCCCATCAAACGTCACCAGTTTGTGCCCCAAAATGCAGCCAGTTTGTGCCCCCAATTGCAGCCAGTTTCTGCCCCCAATTGCAGCCAGTTTGTGCCACCAAATGAAGCCAGTTTGTTCCCCCAATTGCAGCCAGTTTGTGCCCTCAATTGCAGCCAGTTTGTGCCCCCAATTGCAGCCAGTTTGTTTCCCAAATTGCCAACAGTTTGTTCCCCAAATTGCCGCCAGTTTGTGCCCCCAATTTCCGCCAGTTTGTGCCCACAATTGACGCCAGTTTGTGCCCCAATTGCAGCCAGTTTATGCCCCCCAAATGCAGCCAGTTTGTGCCCCCAACTTCAGCCAGTTTGTGCCCCCAATTGCAGCCAGTTTGTGCCTCCAATTGCAGCTAGTTTGTGCCACCAAATGCAGCCAGTTTGTGCCCCCAATTGCAGCCAGTTTGTGCCCCCAATTGCAACCAGTTTGTGCCACCAAATGCAGCCAGTTTGTGGCCGCAATTGCAGCCAGTTTGTGCCCTCAATTGCCGACAGTCTGTTCCCCAAATTGCCGCCTGCTTGTTCCCCCAATTTCCGGCAGTTTGTCCCACCAATTTCCGCCAGTTTGTGCCCCCAATTGCCCCCAGTTTTTGCCCCCAATTGCCGCCAGTTTATGCCCCCAATTTCCACCAGTTTGTGCCCCCAATTGCAGCCAGTTTATGCCCCCAAATACAGTCAGTTTGTGCCCCCAAATGCACCAGTTTGTTCCCCAAATTGCCGCCAGTTTGTGCCCCCATTTGCCACCAGTTTGTGCCCCCATTTGCCGCCACTTTGTGCCCCCCAATTTCCGCCAGTTTGTGCCCCCAGTTTGTGCCCCCAATTGCGTGCAATGCATGAAGCTATGTATTGTTGATTGACGCTGTGGAAAAGGAGAGAGGGGGCGGTGCTCTTGCACCCACTATGTATGCATCGCCACTGAGGAAAACACATTCCCTTATTTAATGGAGATATGGAGGGAGGAGATGTTCTGTAGTCCATGAATTCTGAACCGGACAAGTAAAAAAAAAAATGCTTGGGACAGAGTAGATTAAGGGGAACCTTAATCTAGAACCTTAAGACAATAATGGTTGACATTTCTGTGTTAAATTTGTTGTCAA
>NW_024404697.1:0-42098 GCF_905171775.1 Rana temporaria
GAGCAATGTAAGGAAAAAATGTAGATGGAATGTAACTGTAAAAAGCTACAGCAAGCTAGCGAATACTAGTAAAATCACCACTCTTTTCTACACGTTCTATCATTTTATTGAAGGGAAATTCTCAAAATGTTCAAAGGTGTTCTAGCTCCAAATATCTTGGCCATAACTTTAGATCATGGGTGGCCAACCAGTGGCCCTGGGGCCACATGTGGCCCGCGGAGCCCTCTGATGTGGCCCGTGACTTCCTGCTCTGGAATGGTGGGTTGGCAAGCCTACATCGCAGGTTGCCGACCCGTCATACCACAGCATCAGTGTTGTGAATAAATCTGGTGGTAGAGGAAGAAAGCGGCTGTGGAGCAGAGCCCCATAAGCCGATTCTTCCTCTACAGCGCTGGCTGTTGCCACAGGTGAAGTCTATGGCAAAGTTCAGCTAACCCGCAGGATAGACACAGGTGCACTACGCTGTACCCGCAGTGTGGGTAAAACGCAGCACATCAGTGTGTGAGCAGTCTTAAGCCCCTTCTAGACGATCAACCCGACCAAATAGGACCCTCAATTCACCACTATAGAGCGACAGATTTCCGTTTTACGCCTGCCTACCTCCAATCCGAAAAACAGAAGGGAATTCTTCCCCTTTCATCTGGGCGGATCGGAGGGCCGTGACCTGTCATCCGCCCGCTCCACTCATTGTGGCCCACGAATGGTTACCAAGTTGCTTAAAGCGGAGGTTCACCCATAGCGAACACATTTTCCCCTTAGCTTCATGCTCGTTTTGTCTAGGGGAATCGGCTATTTGTTTTAAAATATGATCCGTACTTACCCGTTTACGAGATGCATCCTCTCCGTCGCTTCCGGGTATGGGCTGCGGGACTGGGCGTTCCTTCTTGATTGACAGTCTTCCGAGAGGCTTCGACGGTCGCATCCATCGCGTCACGATTTTCCGAAAGAAGCCGAACGTCGGTGCGCAGGCGCAGTATAGAGCCGCACCGACGTTCGGCTTCTTTCGGCTACGAGTGACGCGATGGATGCGACCGTCGGAAGCCTCTCGGAAGACTGTCAATCAAGAAGGAACGCCCGCTCCCGAAGACCCATACCCGGAAGCGACGGAGAGGATGCATCTCGAAAACGGGTAAGTACGGATCATATTTTAAAACAACTAGCCGATTCCCCTAGACAAAACGAGCATGAAGCTAAGGGGAAAATAGAAAAAAAAAACGAATTGGGTGAACTCCCCCTTTAAGTGGCCCTCGCTCTTCAAAAGGTTGGGCACCCCTGCTCTAGATCTTGCTGCACATAGTGGCTGTATAGAGGTCTGTACACCTCCATACATAGCCCTGAAGCAAGTAAGCAAGTTTCCATTATTATTAGTCTTGCAATGGCAAACACTGCTTTCTTCTGGGACACCTGTCTGGAAAAAGACACCTCACTGTTCAGCATAATCGCATGACTGTGCTGACCAGTGGGTGCTAGCCATTGTGAGCTTTTATGATGGATATTCACTCCAGGGCTGCGTATTGTGGTGTATGGACAGCAGCACAGGGCATGACAGTCACTATTTGCAGCAGGGTCCAAAAGGTTGACCAATGGCCAGGATATTTGGAGTTGGTTCACCTTCTGATTTTTGTGAAAAGCTGAACTTGCCCTTTTAAAAAAGTAACTCCACTTTTGTTGACAAAAAACATTCCCCTCTGGGTGATCTACGTACATTGCAAGGAGTATAACAAACTTTGTTTCAGATTCCTACCTTTTTTTTGTTCTGACGATATAGCTGTCTGTAATGCCGCGTACACACCATCACTTTATGTGATGAAAAAAAACGACATTTTCTGTGAAGTAAAAAATGACGTCTTTGAAACTTCAATTTTCAAAGACGAAGTTGCCTACACACCATCGTTTTCTCACAATGTTCTAGCAAAGCGAGGTTACGTTCTCACCACTTTTTCCATTGAAGCTCGCTTCATAAGTAGCTTCTGGGCATGCGCGGGTGAAAAAACGTCATTTTAAACGACGTTTTTGCTACACACGGTCAATTTCTGTGAAGTAAAAGTTGACGTTTTGAAAAACGACACATAAAATTGAAGCATGCTTCAATTTTTTTTGGTCGTTTTTTAGAAGACATAAAACGACGTTTTCCCCCACACACGGTCAATTAAAGTGACGTTTTTAAAAACGTAATTTTTTTTCATCACATAAAGTGATGGTGTGTACGGGGCATTAGTCTGTTTTGTGTAGAAAGTGAATCTGTGTCGGAGTTATACAATTATCAATCAGCTGCTGCAATTGCAGGACTCTAATGAAAGTGGCAGTAAGCCAAGCAGGGAATTACATTTTCTGTAAGATGCAATATGGCTACCTCAGATTCCGTACACAGATTGCATTGCAGATAACAGAAAAATGACAGCGCTGCAGATTGAAAAGGAAAGGTAATTTTTTAACATTTCATCACAAGATGTGTGTCACAATTGTATATCCTATATTTTTTTTTTTTTTTTTTTTCAGGAAAGGGGAGTTACACTTCAAGGTATCTGTGAACCCTTATGTTTTAGAGCAACCCATGCATTTTAAAATAGAAATTAAAGGCTGAAATGAAATGTGTGTGTGTGTGTATATATATATATATATATATATATATATATATATATATATATATATATATATATATATATATATATATATATATATATATATATATATATATATATTATCAATACCCTTTTTTTTTTTTTTTTTTTATAAATAAGTTATCAGATAATCTCTGTTCTCAGCTGCATAAGGGACTTAGGTGTGGGTGGAGAAACAGTCTTCTCAGTGAATGGCTGTGTGTGGAGGGGGGTTGGAGAGCATATCAGCACAGGTCTTGGCTATTGGAGGGCAGGCAGGCTGTTTTCCCAGCAGAGCCAGAAGTGAGCATGCCGTGATAGGTGTAAGTCTGGCCGGAGGCGTTTCTGGGTTCCCACCCACCCGTTTCCCCCAGCCTTCATACATACTCAGGACTTTTTTCTTATTCTTATATTCAGGGTATGCCCTCTTTTCAGGCATACTGGCCAGCTAGGCCAAGGCACACCTCAGGCCTTGGTTCTTAGGAGTATCGCATTTCCCACTTGAAGACTGACTACAAATGTGCTTCTATACCTAGTGTGGTCAATTTAAAATAAGAAAGCAGGGAAAGTGTCAGGATCACCAGGCAATTCACACTAAAGAAGAATTACAAAGAGAACAGGACACTTTTTTAACCCAAGTACATGGTACAATAGACCCATATCTAGAATATAAAATGTTGGGTTAACATTCTTTAATATGTAAATGTTGCTACAGAAGACTGCAGACCTGCTGCAAAAGATGGTACAAGATTGGGGATATGTTGTATAAGAATTCTTCCACATCTGAAAGCAAACATCTGGAAAGTATCCCCCTTTACAAATTACTGTGACTTCATGTTATGTTCCCTACACCAAGATCCATTATGTAAGATCAAAAAATGCATATGAAAAATTGGTACCCTTGTCAGACTGAGGGAGTTGTTGCAGGTTTTACAGAACAGGTCACATACTGTATTTATTGGCATATAACACTCACTTTTTTACCCTAAAAAAAGTTTTTTTTCCTGGAAACTTCCCCATTAAAGTTAGGGTGCGTGTTCTACGCCTGTGCGTGTTATACGCCAATAAATACGGTATATGCAGAAGCACGGAGGACATCCAGTTTCCATGCTTGTCCCATAGCTTTGTGCAGACTCCCTACACCGCACTCTGTATATTGGCAATGTATACTAGGGGATATCAGTTGTAATAAACCACCTCATATTGTTAATGTTCCGGTAGTGGGAATACAGATTTTAGGTATAGGGTTGGTCTGAACACATGCAGGCCTCTATCAATCCACCATCCCACAATGTAACTGTAAGCTGCGCTGCATCCAATACTTACGAGCAATTATAAGAGTTAAAACTATAATTTTGGTGCTATGACTGTATAGGGTTGCCTTTTTAATATCCATGCTTAATTTAAATAATCCTTTGTCTATGAACTGAATAAAATCGATTTCTAAAAAGCCACTTTTCTTTCTTTCCAGTTATTGCATAAAAGAAGTGAACATACTGCATGTATCAGGATATCTGTGAAAGAACATGTGTTTGATTTTCGTATGAAAGCATGTGGGTGGCCTTCAGCTGTCACTGACTCAGTGCTCCTTTTCTTTCTTATTCTTTTGCTAACTTTTCTGTTACTTTTCTTTCCTTAATTGTATGACTGTTAGAAGAACTCCAGTCCTTTCATTTGCTGCCTTACAGCCATGCTGTGTGTAATGCTAGGAAGCTCGGCCCTTGCATTTTATACAATACCTGTCCTAGGGAACAATTTTTTTTTTAAAGATGGAGTAAAGGTGAAAACTGAATTAAATAAAGACAATAAAACGGTTTCCCTGCATCCAATTTGCACAAGTGTGAACCAAGCCTAATACAGAAGATATCCACTAAAGCAATCAAATAGTGATGGCTTTTTGATTGCCTTTGTCCCTGCTTGCCACATCCTGTATTTTGGATATGTGAGGGAATGAGACATGTAAAATTTGTAAATGACTTCTGTCTTAAAAATAAAAAAACTAATCTGGATAGTTAAAGCGGAGTTCCACCCAAAAGTGGAACTTCCGCTTAATCCACTCCTCGCCCCCTTACATGCCACATTTGGCATGTAATTTTCTTGGGGGAGTGGGGGCTTCAGGAGGAGTGGGACTTCCTGTCCCACTTCCTCCTTCCGCCCAGGGACCACTAAGACGATACGTCATATCGCCTTTTAGTGGCCCCTCCCTGTAGGCGATCACCTGGGACACGTGACAGGTCCCAGGCGATTGCCTGTCCAATCAGGGAGCGCTGCGCCGTTCGCATGCGCAGTGGGTGCCCGGCCGTGAAGCCAAAAGCTGTCACGGCCGGGTGCCCACAGTTGCAGTGGAGGCGCCAGCGGTGAAGGGGGGGGGGACCGTAACGAAGCTAGGTAGTTAGACCCACATATGAGAAACGCAAAGGTTGGAACATAGTATGCATGGACGCCATCTTGGGTATTGGCCAATACTGTTGATTGTATGGAGCAGAGTTCTTATTTTGTGTATAGAGCGCTCTTTTATTTACAGCACTATGTAATATATTTTAATTATTTATATATATATATATATATATATATATATAAATGTGGTTCTCAAAAAATTAGCATATTGTGATAAAGTTCATTATTTTCTGTAATGTACTGATAAACATTAGACTTTCATATATTTTAGATTCATTACACACAACTGAAGTAGTTCAAGCCTTTTTATTGTTTTAATATTGATGATTTTGGCATACAGCTTATGAAAACCCAAAAAAACCCGAGCTCTTAACCTAATCATCTGAATCAACTAATTAACTCTAAACACCTGCAAAAGATTCCTGAGGCTTTTAAAAACTCCCAGCCTGGTTCATTACTCCAAACCGCAATCATGGGTAAGACTGCTGACCTGACTGCTGTCCAGAAGGCCATCATTGACACCCTCAAGCAAGAGGGTAAGACACAGAAAGAAATTTCTGAACGAATAGGCTGTTCCCAGAGTGCTGTATCAAGGCACCTCAGTGGGAAGTCTGTGGGAAGGAAAAAGTGTGGCAGAAAACGCTGCACAATGAAAAGAGGTGACCGGACCCTGAGGAAGATTGTGGAGAAGGACCGATTCCAGACCTTGGGGGACCTGCAGAAGCAGTGGACTGAGTCTGGAGTAGAAACATCCAGAGCCACCGTGTGCAGGAAATGGGCTACAGGTGCCGCATTCCCCAGGTCAAGCCACTTTTGAACCAGAAACATCGGCAAAAGCGCCTGACCTGGGCTACAGAGAAGCAACACTGGACTGTTGCTCAGTGGTCCAAAGTACTTTTTTCGGATGAAAGCAAATTTTGCATGTCATTCGGTAATCAAGGTGCCTGAGTCTGGAGGAAGACTGGGGAGAGGGAAATGCCAAAATGCCTGAAGTCCAGTGTCAAGTACCCACAGTCAGTGATGGTCTGGGGTGCCATGTCAGCTGCTGGTGTTGGTCCACTGTGTTTTATCAAGGGCAGGGTGAATGCAGCTAGCTATCAGATTTTGGAGCATTATGCTTCCATCTGCTGAAAAGCTTTATGGAGATGAAGATTTCATTTTTCTGCTCACAGTGCCAAAACCACTGGTAAATGGTTTACTGACCATGGTATTACTGTGCTCAATTGGCCTGCCAACTCTCCTGACCTGAACCCCATAGAGAATCTGTGGGATATTGGGAAGAGAAAGTTGAGAGATGCAAGACCCAACACTCTGGATGAGCTTAAGGCCGCTACCGAAGCATCCTGGGCCTCCATAACACCTCAGCAGTGCCACAGGCTGATTGCCTCCATGCCACGCCGCATTGAAGCAGTAATTTCTGCAAAAGGATTCCCGACCAAGTATTGAGTGCATAACTGAACATAATTATTTGAAGGTTGACTTTTTTTTTATTAAAAACACTTTTCTTTTATTGGTCGGATGAAATATGCTAATTTTTTGAGATTATAATTTGGGGTTTTCATGAGCTGTATGCCAAAATCATCAATATTAAAACAATAAAAAGGCTTGAACTACTTCAGTTGTGTGTAATGAATCTAAAATATATGAAAGTCTAATGTTTATCAGTACATTACAGAAAATAATGAACTTTATCACAATATGCTAATTTTTTGAGAACCACGTGTGTGTGTGTGTGTGTGTGTGTGTGTGTGTGTGTGTGTATGTATGTATGTGTGTGTGTGTGTGTGTGTATATGTATATATATATATATATATATATATATATATATATAGGCATTTTTTTTTCATGTGTTTTTACATTCATGTACTTGCCACGCTGTACCTGGAGAGCAGAGGAGGTCTCATTTGGATAGCTGGGCTTATTGCTTGGTTGGACCTGGATAGATTAATCTTTTAAGCACAGTTGACTACTCGTAACCTGGGGGTCAGTAAGCTCTGGTAAACTGCAGAGTTTGTAATGCGGGTGTACAGCACTGGATGCTATTTTCCTGGTTGAGGTTGGACTCGATTTTCATTTTGCATGAATACCATCCAGAATTTTTTTTTTATTGTGACATCTGATGACACCCTTTGCTGGATTCTTCTTTTTAAGATCTAAGTGTTGGCACTTATTTGGACTTAAATATTTAACCACTTTTTTGCCTGGGTTGGTGTTGCGTATGTTTTTAACATTATTTATGTGTATATTGTGAGAATATAACTATTGGATATATGTTCTTATTTTTATTTTATTTTTCTAATAGTGGTAGTTGCCACTATTGGTTGACGCCTACACCCAAAAGTTGAGAAAGTGAGCCCTTCGTAACAAAGTAAAAGCAAGATCAAATGGAGAATATAGTAGTCTTTCTTGGTTAACAGAAGTCTTATGCCTTGTACACACGGTCAGACTTTTAACCATGCAAAAGTCCGCCGTGAGAAAGATGGAGAACAGGTTCTCTATCTAAGGTCCGTTGGACTTCCGAGGGGAAACAAGTCAGATGGAGGCTACACACAGCCGGACTTATCGAGGGGGAAAAAAAGCCAGTGTGACTTTTTTCTCGGAAAGTCCGGCCATGTGTACGAGGCATTATAGTACCTTCTGTTGGGCATAATTTTTAAATGTTTGTGCCAGCTGACAGGTAAAGAAAATTGTCTAAAAACTGCAATATGAAATGCACAGTGTTAAATTATGTTTATTTTTCCTTTTTTGCAGATCAGTCAGGCCTTCTGTTAATTCTTCATGGCAGCTGCACAGACGTTCAGCCTAGCCTGTGACCCTGGGAACCAAATCCTCCATTCTTTTAATACGGACATCTCCTACAGGTGCAATATGGGTAGTGTGAGCAGTCTAATAGAGAAACATGACTTTTCACAAGATGATTTCAGATTGGACTTTAAGCCCCTCCCAGATTCTCACAGCCCAGGGAATATCCTGAAGAGGAGTCTGAATCAAAGAGAACTGCTGAGCTACTTGAGTATTACAAAGAAAGATGGTAAGAGTGCCAAGAAGATACCTTCTGGGCTGGGATTCAGGAGGGAACACAGTATGGAAGGAGAAGAAAATGACTACCCTGGCTTGTACCAAAAAGAGCACAGGAGTACAGACTTCACCAAGACATCACTTCCGGAACGGGGACGTTTTGAAAAGGTATGTCCTTTTCAGTTCATAAGATGGGGGTGTCTTTTTTTTTTTTTTTTTTTTTTTTGTGAAGCTTAAATGTATGCAATACTGAAAATTCATAGTTAGCGCCCAGGTTGAACCCAAATTGTTCTACATTTAAGTGTCATAGAACAATAGCATGTCATATTCAGTTTGTTTTCAGTTTTTGCACTCAGTTGCACTGCCTAACTCATTATTTATTCTTATATTAACTGGTGCACACACAAAACATGTTTATATTTAGCTTTAATGCATGTACCTTCAGACCTCACATCAGCTCCGATTCCTGCACCTTCAACTTCAGATCTGCCCCAATTAGGGCTGGACTGGGACAAAATTTTGGCCCTGGACCTGGACCCCTCCCCCAGCCACCCAAGCCCCCTCTCCCCCTTCACTAGTTACGAGCCGTTCTACTTAGAGTAGAACGACTGGTACTGGTACTCTTATAGTGGGGAAGCTAGACATTATTTCACCCGGGCCAAAGAATCAGTTTGGTGCCCCTAATGGGACAAGATTAGGCAGGAGTGAGAAAATCCCAGGCTATAGCTGTTGAGTCAGCTGTTTGTCCCCTCTCCCGTGCTCCTTCTGGTCCCCCCCATGCTCCTCTGTCGTCGTCCCTAATCCTCTGGTCCTCCCCCTGCTTCTCTGTTCCCCCCAGGTGAGTGCTGCAGGGAGGGAGAGACCGAGGAGCAGAGGGGGGAGGCGGTCCGTTATCACTAAAGCCGGCCCACTGATCCATCGGCCCACCGGGAAACTCCCGGTAGTCCCAATGGCCAGTCCATCCCTGGTCCCAATTCCTATACCTTCAGACCACTGATCAGCCTCAATTCCTGCAACTTCAGACCTCAGATCATCTTTAATTCATGCATCTTCAGACCTCATATCACCAGACCTTAGATCAGCCCCAATGAATATCTCCAGGTCACACATCAGCCCCCGATTCCTGCACCTTCAAACCTCAGGTTAGCCCCAAATTATCTTTAATTTATGCACCTTCAGACCTCAGATCAGATTCCCGCAACATCCGATCTCAGATCAGTTTTATTTCCTGCACATTTAAAGTTAGGATCAGCCTCAGTTCCGGCACCTTCACACTTCAGATCAGTTCCTCCCTCACATGTACTCCCTGGCATATGTGTTCCACCATTGTACCCCCCTGCAGATTACAGCTTAATCACGTTAGGTGCAGGATTACACGTGGCTGCATGTGGTACAAAGGGGAGGCGCTGGATGATGCTGTGAGCCACACACGGGTCAATGGCAGAGAATTGCATGTAGGACATTATGCCCATGACTGGTGATTTTGACAGCAAGTGGTCACAGCCTTGAGACCTGGCACCTCCTGCAAAGATGGGCCACTGGAACTGGACACTCTGGCAACTGGTGGGAAGCATCCGTAGTAACAGGAGGCCCCCTCTACACATTTTGCATATTGCCATGTACTCCAGAGTGAGAGCAATAATTCTAGCACCAGAGCTCCTGGGTAACTAAGCTGATGACTTGTAGTGGCTTTTAAAGCATGGACTATGAAAAATAGGGTACCAAAGTTTATTGCCATTTCAAGGGCACACTCAATTTTAAGGTTTGACATGTTAAGTATCTATTTATTCGGTACAACCTCCTCATTTAGATTTTGCCCAAAAAAATGGAAATTTAATGTGTTTGCCCTAAAAATAACTTTAGTGTGTTTCCTAAACTGCTGCGTTAATACTGTATAACATAAAAAATTGGAACTACCACCATTTTATTCTCTAAGGAAGCCCTCAAATTTTCCACTCGAATTTTGCGAGTGTAAAATGAGGGTTTGCAAGCTGGGCTGCCTGCCTGGGAGAGACCCGCCTGCGGGGTTGATCGGGAGCCGTTCTCCCATCGATCGCCCTGAGGGGAAGGGAGCATGGGGAAGAGGAGAGCCGCGGGATAGCACGCTGTTACCGGCGCTTGCATTAGGATTGTCTTTGCTCTGCTCGACACAGCCCCGCCTCCTCCTGACTTGCGCCTGTGATGGAATGCATCACAGCAGTGGACCGATGTTCTGTATCTATCACAGGCGCAGGTCAGAAGGAGGGGGGGCTGTGTCGAGTAGAGCGGAGACAATTATAATGTAAGCTCCGGTAACAACGTGCTATCCCGCAGCTCTCCTCTTTCTCCAGCCATGCATTTCTCTGCCCAGGAGAAAGTGTCGTTTCATGAGATAATTTGAGGGCGTGTCTAGGGGTAGAATTAGGGGCAGGGTAGGGATTGAGTGGGGCACTGGTAGCGAGTAACCTTTGAGGCCTGGCTAGTAGCTCAGGACTTGAAATTTTGAGCTCTGCTCTAAGGTGTCTGCTTTTAGAAATATTAAATATTTGGGGGTTTTAAAATAAAGAAATTTAGCGTGTGCAAAAATGACTTCGGCAGCGAAAGGGTTAAACAGTATCATTGTTGGCACTGCCTGTGACACTTTTTTTTTCTGTTTACAGTCTCGTTTTGGACCAGCTACTTTGAAGCCTTCCAATGGAAAGAACTTCATGTCAATGCAGAGTTTATGTTCTTCCGGTGGACACAAGCTATCAAAAAGCAATGGCAGTCTAAATACCCTAGGCAGTCTTAACAGTCCACCACGTCGTGGGCCTCTGAAGTCAACAAACAACCATTCTGTCAGCCATCACGAAAGTGAAAGTGAAGAAAACGACAGCTTGTCTGACTGCAGACAAAATTCAGTCAACAGCTATTCAGGTTATAGCCCTGGATTCAGTGTGGCACGGGGTCAAATAAGTGCATCCACTGGACATATAAATCATATTGGAGGTTCATTAGACCGAGCATCGCGGACAGGTCGAGACATGGCACCTGGTGATGACTCCACAGATGACCCCAATTCCTGCATCATGACTCCACAGATGACCCCAATTCCTGCATCTTGACTCCACAGATGACCCCAATTCCTGCATCTTGACTCCACAGATGACCCCAATTCCTGCATCTTGACTCCACAGATGACCCCAATTCCTGCATCTTGACTCCACAGATGACCCCAATTCCTGCATATTGACTCCACAGATGACCCCAATTCCTGCTCTTGGCTCCACAGATGACCCCATAAAAAAAGAACAAAAAGCGGCGCCCTCTAAGCGTAGTATGTGGTTTAATAAGGCAAACAAGCAACAGCAAATCATATGAGGGGTTACTCACAAAAGTAGAGGGAATACAGGTGTTTATATACTGGTTTCATCTGAGGATAAAGTCCGGAAAGTGTAGACTCTGCTGGGAAGATCTTTAATGCAGGCTTCAGGCAGCGTGATGGTAGATCCACCACGATGATGGCCGTGGGGGGTGTCTCTGGGATCCCCGGATGATATCACAGCACTAGTACTGGGGGAAACAGAGACGCCACATTCGGCGTGGTGGAGCGCAGCCGTGGAGCGCAAAACAGTCGTACGTCACTTCCGGGTGAAACCTCAGGGTGATGCGCGCGTTCGAGACATGCGTGTCTCTTCGTCAGCTCTATGGGGGCCATCTTTGGTGAGGGACAGAAGAACAGCTCAGACGGAGCTGATTGGTTGGTATTACCATACCCGGAAATCAACTTGGCACGGCGGGGAATCGAAAACCAGGCAAACGAAAAATCAATAAGGACTAGTTTTTAGGAAATCTCACAGAGGAATAATATAAAAAGGGCATAAGCTACAAAACTTATAATGTTGTAACTATTGAGAGGAACTGGGTTTGAACAATAAAGTTGATTCTATAGTGCGGACTACCAATAGGGAATGTACACAAAAAACCATATGAGTAATGCATAACCATATATAGAAAAAACTCACTCATAGGGACATATCAATGTATATGAAACACTAAAAAGGTGTGGGAAAAAATGAAAGAAATAAGAAAAAAAGAAAGAGAAAATTACTATAATCCAGACTTAATTTCAGAAAGGTTAAAACATCAGGATAAGATATAATAATCCGGGACTATATTGTATTTCCAATCACAAGGGAATACTACGATATTATTAAAAATAGTTGCAATGATAAGAGTATATATTGTTAGAAAGATATAATATAATATGATTATAATAATAATAATAACCAATTAATAAAAATACATATATATATAGGAATAAATTAATTAAAAATACATATACCATATATATAGATATAGATAAACCAATTGATTAATAGAGATTGATAGAAATGATAAAAAATATTATGATAAAAAATATTAAATATTACAATAAAAATATTTATTTCTAGTCCCCTCGTTCAGGCCTCGGGGCGATAGACAGTCTAGGGTGAAGATCCATAATTTTCGCGTTCGCAAAGTTTTTTTGTATCTCTCGGCCTGGGGGAGAAATCTGGATTTGGCTCTATGACCCCAAACTCGAAGTTCTGAAGAGGATTGTTGATGGGCCTCTTTAAAGTGCCTAGCAACACTGTACTTTTCTAGGCCTTTTTTCAACGAAATTCCGGTGTTCACCAAACCTCTTCCTTAATGTCCGAATGGTACGGCCCACGTAGAAGAGGCCGCAGGGGCAGGTAAGACAGTACACGACATATTCCGAGGAACATGTAAAGAAATCTGGTAGGGTATACTGCTTTCCTTTACAAGTAAAGTCTTTCTGTCGATGGGTCACAGTGGGACAGGTAGACAACGGGCTTTTTTACATTGGTACATCCTTTGATGTGGAAGAAAGTCAAAGAGGTGGTGTTATTGTTTCGTTTTTCATTATTCTTTATTTTGCTAGGCGCTATGCTTGCCTTTATGTTTTTGGCTCTTCTATAGCTTACTATAGGGCGTTCGGCTAACGAGGTTTTCAGGTGTGGGTCTTCTTTTAGGATGGCCAATGTTTGGCAAGGATCCTTTCCATTTGCCTGAATTGGCTATGGAATTGTGTAACAAAACGCACTAGTGTGTTGTCTCATCCTTTTCATCCTGTGTCTTATTCGCTCTAGGGATTAATTCTGTGTGCGAATAATGTTGAAAGCGCACCTTCAATAAGATCGACAGGATATCCTTTTTCAGAAAACTTGTCTTTTAAATTTTTGGCCGTGAGTGATATAGTCCTTGTGTCTGGTACAATTGTGTTTAAGACGACAAAATTGGCTTTTGGGATATTCTTTAGCCAACGGGGATGATGGCAGCTCCGATAATGTAAAAAGGAATTCCCAGCAGTGGGTTTCACAAAGTTTTGGGCACAAATGGTGGTATTGTCATATGAAAGCTCCAGATCTAGAAAGGCTAGGGTTTTGTCATCAGTGACTGCTGTAAAGGAAAGGCCCATGGTATTGGAGTTACAGTGTTCCAGGAACTTGGGGATTAACTCACCGGGACCATCCCAGATGAATAACAATATCATCTATGTACCTACCGAAAAATACAAGGTGAGAGGCAAACGGATTATTATCCATATGTGGTGGAGTTCCCAGTAACCCATGGTTAAGTTTGCATAAACTAGGTGCAAAATTAGCCTCCCATGGCTGTTCTTGAACCTGTTAAAAGAACTCACCATCACTTTCGAAATAGTTGTGTGTGAGACAATATTTAGCAAGTCCAATAAAAAGTGGATTTGTCGGGGATTGGGCAAAGGATCTTTGTTTAGAAAATATTGGTTGCTAAGATACCCACTTCATGGGGTATCGAAGTATACAATGATACTACATCCAGGGAAAGCCAACGGTAAGACTTTTCCCATTGGTAGGGTTGTAGCATCTGGAGTAGGTGTGTACCATCCTTAATGTAGGAAGGAAGGTTCGCCACTAAGGGTTGTAAAAAGTGATCTATATAGATCGAAAAGTAACTAGTGACGCTTTCCATTGCTGCCCACTATTGGTCTCCTCCCTGGGGGATTGGTTAGATTTTTGTGGACTTTGGGTAAATGATAAAAGTACGGTCTTTTGTAAAAATCATGAAGTAAAAAGGCCACTTCGGTTTTTGTTACTAGGCCTTCCACTTTTGCTGCATTAACTAGATCGTGGGCTTCTTGTGAGAAAGCCACCAGTGGGTCGGTTTTCAATTTACAGTAGGTGGTAGTATCAGATAAGAGACGGGAGCTCTCTACCTGATAGTCAGTCAAATTCTGAATAACTATTCCTCCACCTTTATCAGCTTGCCGTATAACAATAGAATTGTTTTCAGTTAATCGTTTCAAAGCTAAATTTTCTGCTACTGAAAGATTAGAGGAGTTCTTGTGTGTGGCGGTTTGTTCACACATACGTAGAATATCACTATAGACTACTTGATAAAAACTTTGTATAAGGGCCCTTTCGAATAGGTAGGGGTAGAATATAGATTTAGGTCTAAATTTAGTCTGTACAATTAGTGGGGATGTAGAAAGATGTTGGGTGAGCAATTCGACATAATCGTCGGAATCTTCAGATATAGAAGTTCAAGATGATCGAGAGCCATTTTTTCAGGAACACTACAGTTCAGAAAAAGATCTGACTGGTAAGACAAGCTTCAGTAAGAGGTGTATCCAATGTGGCTTTGGCAGTTTTTAAATTAAAGAAACTTTTAACAGAGATATGTCCGAATAAACCTATTGAGATCTAAAAATAGGGTAAACGGATTGGGTGGGGCCTTAGGTGCAAAAGTGAGGCCACGAGCTAACAGGGACTCTTCAGGAGTAGTAAGATTATGATCAGATAAGTTGAAGATTTTTATAGTTGTCGTACTTTTCGTTTCTTTTTGGCGTCTCCTTCTGCCCCCTTCTTCTGCCGTCTGTATCTAGTTTTCTTTTTGGGCAAGACAGGGGGGCTGTCACTAAAAAAGACGGACCGGAAGTTGTTGATAAGGATGGTATAGTGTTAATTGGTTCTAAATCAATTTTCATAGCCCAAAGAGGATGGTTGGGAGGGTGGATTATATCATGAGCCGTACTGGTTCCTGGTTTGGGAGACAATATAGGGTCTCAGACACAGGATTAAAAGGAGCTGGAGATCTTAAGGGACTAAAATGAAGTGTGAGGGTGGCGTTAGTAGGAGCAGGGGAAGTAACACTATTTTCAATAGCGTTAACCTTCAGATGTTCGAACTCGTGGTAGGACCAGGACTTGATTTTGGGCCGCAGGGGTATCTGACTTATGAGACATGGAGGTTCTTTTTTATAATAGTTGTTATTTTGAAGATGTCGATGGGAAAGGAGTGGTCTAATAGTTGGTCTGGGACACAGTCCATAAGTGGTATAGGGCCTTGTATGTTCGTCTGCACTAGGAAGTTCAGTTTGGCGACTCCTTTTCCAACTGAAAATTCTGTTGGAATTATAATCGTCAAAGTCTCTCCTAATTTTATGAAGTTTAGTACCTAATAGGATTAGGTACTAAACTTCATAAATTAGGAGAGACTTTGACGATTATAATTCCAACAGAATTTTCAGTTGGAAAAGGAGTCGCCAAACTGAACTTCCTAGTGCAGACGAACATATAGGCCCTATACCACTTATGGACTGTGTCCCAGACCAACTATTAGACCACTCCTTTCCCATCGACATCTTCAAAATAACAACTATTATAAAAAAAGAACCTCCATGTCTCATAAGTCAGATACCCCTGCGGCCCAAAATCAAGTCTGTCCTACCACGAGTTCCGAACATCTGAAGGTTAACGCTATTGAAAATAGTGTTACTTCCCCTGCTCCTACTAACGCCACCCTCACACTTCATTTTAGTCCCTTAAGATCTCCAGCTCCTTTTAATCCTGTGTCTGAAGACCCTATATTGTCTCCCAAACCAGGAAACCAGTACGGCTCATGATATAATCCACCCTCCCAACCCATCCTCTTTGGCTATGAAAATTGATTTAGAACCAATTAACACTATACCATCCTTATCAACAACTTCGGTCCGTCTTTTTTAGTGACAGCCCCCCTGTCTTGCCCAAAAAGAAAAACTAGATACAGAGGCAGAAGAAGGGGGCAGAAGGAGACGCCAAAAAGAAACGAAAAGTACGACAACTATAAAAATCTTCAACTTATCTGATCATAATCTTACTACTCCTGAGAGTCCCTGTTAGCTCGTGGCCTCACTTTTGCACCTAAGGCCCCACCCAATCCGTTTACCCTATTTTTAGATCTCAATAGGTTTATTCGGAATATCACTGTTAAACGTTTCTTTAATTTAAAAACTGCCAAAGCCACATTGGATACACCTCTTACTGAAGCTTGTCTTACCAGTCCAGATCTTTTTCTGAACTGTAGTGTTCCTGAAAAAATGGCTCTCGATCATCTTGAACTTCTATATACTGAAGATTCCGACGATTATGTCGAATTGCTCACCCAACATCTTTCTACATCCCCACTAATAGTACAGACTAAATTTAGACCTAAATCTATATTCTACCCTACCTATTCGAAAGGGCCCTTTATACAAAGTTTTTATCAAGTAGTCTATAGTGATATTCTACGTATGTGTGAACAAACCGCCACACACAAGAACTCCTCTAATCTTTCAGTAGCAGAAAATTTAGCTTTGAAACGATTAACTGAAAACAATTCTATTGTTATACGGCAAGCTGATAAAGGTGGAGGAATAGTTATTCAGAATT
Organism: Rana temporaria; assembly: GCF_905171775.1. Classification (NCBI taxonomy): domain Eukaryota; kingdom Metazoa; phylum Chordata; class Amphibia; order Anura; family Ranidae; genus Rana; species Rana temporaria. Next base: position 16,711 of record NW_024404697.1, read on the forward strand.
TGACTGACTATCAGGTAGAGAGCTCCCGTCTCTTATCTGATACTACCACCTACTGTAAATTGAAAAACCGACCCACTGGTGGCTTTCTCACAAGAAGCCCACGATCTAGTTAATGCAGCAAAAGTGGAAGGGCCTAGTAACAAAAACCGAAGTGGCCTTTTTACTTCATGATTTTTACAAAAGACCGTACTTTTATCATTTACCCAAAGTCCACAAAAATCTAACCAATCCCCCAGGGGAGACCAATAGTGGCAGCAATGGAAAGCGTCACTAGTTACTTTTCGATCTATATAGATCACTTTTTAACAACCCTTAGTGGCGAACCTTCCTTCCTACATTAAGGATGGTACACACCTACTCCAGATGCTACAACCCTACCAATGGGAAAAGTCTTACCGTTGGCTTTCCCTGGATGTAGTATCATTGTATACTTCGATACCCCATGAAGTGGGTATCTTAGCAACCCAATATTTTCTAAACAAAGATCCTTTGCCCAATCCCCGACAAATCCACTTTTTATTGGACTTGCTAAAATATTGTCTCACACACAACTATTTCGAAAGTGATGGTGAGTTCTTTATACAGGTTCAAGGAACAGCCATGGGAGCTAATTTTGCACCTAGTTATGCAAACTTAACCATGGGTTACTGGAACTCCACCACATATGGTATAATAATCCGTTTGCCTCTCACCTTGTATTTTTCGGTAGGTACATAGATGATATTGTTATCATCTGGGATGGTCCCGGTGAGTTAATCCCCAAGTTCCTGGAACACTGTAACTCCAATACCATGGGCCTTTCCTTTACAGCAGTCACTGATGACAAAACCCTAGCCTTTCTAGATCTGGAGCTTTCATATGACAATACCACCATTTGTGCCCAAAACTTTGTGAAACCCACTGCTGGGAATTCCTTTTTACATTATCGGAGCTGCCATCATCCCCGTTGGCTAAAGAATATCCCAAAAAGCCAATTTTGTCGTCTTAAACACAATTGTACCAGACACAAGGACTATATCACTCACGGCCAAAAATTAAAAGACAAGTTTCTGAAAAAGGATATCCTGTCGATCTTATTGAAGGTGCCTTTCAACATTATTCGCACACAGAATTAATCCCTAGAGCGAATAAGACACAGGATGAAAAGGATGAGACAACACCAATAGTGCGTTTTGTTACACAATTCCATAGCCAATTCAGGCAAATGGAAAGGATCCTTGCCAAACATTGGCCTATCCTAAAAGAAGACCCACACCTGAAAACCTCGTTAGCCGAACGCCCTATAGTAAGCTATAGAAGAGCCAAAAACATAAAGGCAAGCATAGCGCCTAGCAAAATAAAGAATAATGAAAAACGAAACAATAACACCACCTCTTTGACTTTCTTCCACATCAAAGGGATGTACCAATGTAAAAAAGCCCGTTGTCTTACCTGTCCACATGTGACCCATCGACAGAAAGACTTTACTTGTAAAGGAAAGCAGTATACCCTACCAGATTTCTTTACATGTTCCTCGGAATATGTCGTGTACTGTCTTACCTGCCCCTGCGGCCTCTTCTACGTGGGCCGTACCATTCGGACATTAAGGAAGAGGTTTGGTGAACACCGGAATTTCGTTGAAAAAGGCCTAGAAAAGTACAGTGTTGCTAGGCACTTTAAAGAGGCCCATCAACAATCCTCTTCAGAACTTCGAGTTTGGGTCATAGAGGCCATATCCAGATTTCTCCCCCCAGGCCGAGAGATACAAAAAAACTTTGCGAACGCGAAAATTATTGGATCTTCACCCTAGACTGTCTATCGCCCCGAGGCCTGAACGAGGGACTAGAAATAAATATTTTATTGTAATATTTAATATTTTTTATCATAATATTTTTTATCAATTTCTATCAATCTCTATTAATCAATTGGTTTATCTATATCTATATATATGTATATGTATTTTTAATTAATTTATTCCTATATATATATGTATTTTTAATTAATTGGTTATTATTATTATTATAATCATATTATAATATATCTTTCTACAATATATACTCTTATCATTGCAACTATTTTTAATAATATCGTAGTATTCCCTTGTGAATTGGAAATACAATATAGTCCCGGATTATTATATCTTATCCTGATGTTTTAACCTTTCTGAAATTAAGTCTGGATTATAGTAATTTTCTCTTTCCTTTTTTTCTTATTTCTTTCATTTTTTCCCACACCTTTTTAGTGTTTCATATACATTGATATGTCCTATGAGTGAGTTTTTTCTATATATGGTTATGCATTTACTCATATGGGTTTTTTTGTGTACATTCCCTATTGGTAGTCCGCTCTATAGAATCAACTTTATTGTTCAAACCCAGTTCCTCTCAATATGTTACAACATTATAAGTTTTGTATGCTTATGCCCTTTTTATATTATTCCTCTGTGAGATTTCCTAAAAACAATGTCCTTATTGATTTTTCGTTTGCCTGGTTTTCGATTCCCCGCCGTGCCAAGTTGATTTCCGGGTATGGTAATACCAACCAATCAGCTCCGTCTGAGCTGTTCTTCTGTCCCTCACCAAAGATGGCCCCCATAGAGCCTGACGAAGAGACACGCATGTCTCGAACGCGCGCATCACCCTGAGGTTTCACCCGGAAGTGACGTACGACTGTTTTGCGCTCCACGGCTGCGCTCCACCACGCCGAATGTGGCGTCTCTGTTTCCCCAGTACTAGTGCTGTGATATCATCCGGGGATCCCCAGAGACACCCCCCACGGCCATCATCGTGTGGATCTACCATCACGCTGCCTGAAGCCTGCATTAAAGATCTTCCCAGCAGAGTCTACACTTTCCGGACTTTATCCTCAGATGAAACCAGTATATAAACACCTGTATTCCCTCTACTTTTGTGAGTAACCCCTCATATGATTTGCTGTTGCTTGTTTGCCTTATTAAACCACATACTACGCTTAGAGGGCGCCGCTTTTTGTTCTTTTTTTATGGGGTCATCTGTGGAGCCAAGAAGCAGGAATTGGGGTCATCTGTGGAGTCAATATGCAGGAATTGGGGTCATCTGTGGAGTCAAGATGCAGGAATTGGGGTCATCTGTGGAGTCAAGATGCAGGAATTGGGGTCATCTGTGGAGTCAAGATGCAGGAATTGGGGTCATCTGTGGAGTCAAGATGCAGGAATTGGGGTCATCTGTGGAGTCAAGATGCAGGAATTGGGGTCATCTGTGGAGTCAAGATGCAGGAATTGGGGTCATCTGTGGAGCCAAGAAGCAGGAATTGGGGTCATCTGTGGAGTCAATATGCAGGAATTGGGGTCATCTGTGGAGTCAAGATGCAGGAATTGGGGTCATCTGTGGAGTCAAGATGCAGGAATTGGGGGTCATCTGTGGAGTCAAGATGCAGGGCTGAAGGTGCAAGAATTGGAGCTGATTTGAGGGGTGTAGGTGCAGAAACTGGGGTGATCTGAGGGGTGAAGGTGCAGGATTTGAGGTGATCTGAGAGAACGATATTAGGATGATCACATCACATTTTATTTCCAACTATATAGTTTGCAGAAACACTCATCTGGCATATAATTGTAGCACTCGTCTCCTGGAACAAGGGAAGTTACCATTTAATTTACCACTTGCCATTAATGTTTGTAAAGTAAAATTGTAATTTCTTATCTTTTCTTCTCTTCATTTCCTTCTATTATTCAAGTAGTTTACAGCATTTTCTTTATCAAAATTCCTCCTTGTGATTGAGTGTGTGAAGATGACAGTTTTTTTTTTAATATAACCGACATACTCAAACTTTTTTCGGCAAGCTGTGCTCAAAAGGTTGCCTACCCCTGCCCTAACACTTATGTGTTTTTTGTTTTGTTTTGTATAAAGACACACTTACTAATCTATGGGGTCCAGCATTGTCTTGCTTGCAGGCAAATTCCTCCCCACTGCACTCTTCTTCCACGCCGCCATCTTGAATCATGGGCTGTGGGTCTCCGACATGTTACATGAGACCTTAGCTGTTACTATACATGCAACGGTGTCTGAATATGTTGTTCACACCTAGACAAGAACAAAGGATTGTAAAAAATAAAAGATTGTCAATAATGTTTTTTTTCTGCAAATGTGAAGGTGGTGGGCTGGAAGGGAGGCAGAAGATAGGAGGGGGAGGGATTTCCTTTCACATCTTGCCCCATAGCCAAAACAGGAAGTGAGCTAGTGTCCCCATTGGATGATTTCCTATCACCTTTCTCCTCTCTGGTAAAATGCCAATTTTTTTATTTTATTTTCTTCACTTTCAACGATATTGGAAAACAGGACTCAGAGAGGGTGAATCTCCCTACCGAGGAGACAGACACCAATAGAAACATGACAAGTGTTCTAATCCCTCTCTGTCCTATCCAAAATTTTAAAAAGGTTGTACCGTTGTTCTATCAGCACATCCCCCACAGTTATTACCTCTGGTATCTCTTGACACTCCCTCTTAGATTGTAAGCTCTAATGAGCAGGGTCCTCTGATTCCTACTGTATTAACCACTTACCCACTGGACACCCAAACCCTCTTCCTAACCAGACCAATATTCAGCGCTCTCACATTTTGAATGACAATTACTCAGTCATGCAACACTCTACCCATACACAAATAGGCTTTCTTTCAGTGGCATTTAATCACCACTAAGTTCTTTATTTTTTCCACTATACATGAAAAAAATACCAAAAGTTTTCTAAAAAATAAAAAATGCATTTTTCTTTGTTGCAAATTTATTTTTCTTCATACATTTTGGCCAAAATCTATACTGTATATCTTTGGTTTAAATAACCCAAATCAGTGTATATTTGTTTTTTATGAAAGTTATAGTCTGCAAGATATGGTGCCAATTACTGAAAATTGATCACACCCGAAGTACTGACAGCCTATCCTATTTCTTGAGGCCCTGAAATGTCAGGACAGTTCAAAATGTCCCCAAATGACCCATTTTTGGAAAGAAGACATTCCAAGGTATTTAGTAAGAGGCATGGAAAGTTTTTTGATTTTTTTTTCCACAATTCTTTGCAAAATTAATTTATTTTTCACAAAATTGCCATAATAATTACAAGTTATTTCTCACACAGCATATGCATACTTGCAGCTACACCCCAAAATACATTCTGCTTCTCCTCCTGAGTATGGCGATACCACATGTGTAAGACTTTTTCACAGCCTCGCCACATACAGAGGCCCAACATGCAGGGAGCACCATCAGGTGTTCTAGGAGCATAAATTACACATCTCATTTCCCAACAACCTATCACACTTTTGAAGTCCCTGGAGCACCAGGACAATGGAAACGCCCCAAAATATTACCCCATTTTGTAAAGCAAACATCACTGTCAATGTCCCGGATCGTTGACATACCATGTCCGGAAGCGCGATTCTGGAAGGATGTCATTGTACACCCTCACAGAATTATCCGACCACACTGTAGCCGTCATTCGGCTATGGCCCGGTCGGCAAGTGGTTAAAGTGTATTGTATTTGTATTGTCTACCCTCAGGTTGTAAAGCGCTGTGTAAACGGTCGGCGCTATATAAATGCCGTATGATAATATTCATACCACTGTGTTGCGGTAATGTGTGGGCACAGTACACTGAAATAGTGTGATGCACCAAGTTCAACGCATTATCACTATGCTGATCCCAAGCAGCGCACATGAGCTTCTGCACTGCAAAGGCTGCTGTGAATGAGCTCTTATGCCCTGTACACTTGGGTGACCAGACATCCCCAGTTTCAGGGGACAGTCCCCTGATTGAGGACACTGTCCTCAGACCAAGTCTGTCCTTGGTTTTGTCCCCAGGTTGGATTTAATAGGAGGCAGGGGCAATTTCAAAGACAATCAGTGCAGAATTAAAATTAAAAAAATAGAATTACACCCCCCTGCTCCGCCGTGCCTACTAGCATAGGGGGGTTGTATTTTTCCCATTATCTGTGCCCCTTTCTGATGATCATGTGCTGGTCGGAGCGGAGGGAATATTTCTTCAGTTTCGGGTGCTTGGCCATTTAGCTTCGCTCGCAGGTTCTTCTGCCTTGGCTCAAATCCTGGCCAGCCACCTGCCTATCTCCTTGCCTTCCCTGGTGGAGTGATCTTCCTCCGCTCCCCATCCAGTAGTAGCCGGGGCCCGAAGAGGAAGACTTGAGAGGCTGTGAGGCGGGCGGCGAGGGACAGAGAGTGCTGATTGTTGCCATTACTAGTAAACAAAAAATATGTCCCCGGATTTCATTTTAAAAATCTGGTCACCTTACTGTACACACAACCGGTTTTCCCATCGGAATAAACTCGGATGTTTTTTCCCGACGAATTTCCGCTCAAGCCGTCTTGCATACACACGGTCACACCAAATTCCAACCGTCAAGAACGAGGTGATGTAAATTACGACGAGCCGAGAAAACATTCAATGCTTTCGGGCGTGCGTCGAATTGTTTCCAAGCATGCGTGTTTTTTTTCCCGTCGGAAATTCATAGAGACGAACGGATTTTCCGATAGGATTTTTTTCAGCAGAAAAATAGAGAACATGTTCTCCAAGTCCGTCAGAATTTCCGACTGAAAAAGTCTGATGGGGGATACACACGGTCAGAACATCCAATGAAAAGCTCCCATCTGACTTTTTCCATCGGAAATTCTGACTGTGTGTATGCGGCATAAGGGTTTTTAACCTTGTGAAAAAAGTGCATGTCATTATTTCTTGTCCCCCTTTTTAAAGTCCACACATTCCTATCTGCCAAAACACTATAGAGGAAATGCACTAGGAAAGAAGACAAAACCATGAAGTGATAACACAGTACAGCCCCAATATATCTGAGGTAAAGGAAGGAAACAAGTCATGAGAAACTATGAAGGCGGGAAATAACTTCCGTGTCCTTATACTAGCTGCTTGGTTCCCTGCCAAACCTCCGACCCGAAGCGCAACACAGAACATGGACCTGTGATTACTTCCACACTACACTCCACACAAGTTACTCGGCCAACCGCAGCGCCCAGTTATAATTCGCGCTCAGTCACGTGACGGCGCCCTCCGGGGCATCTCAACCTATCAGAGCTCTCCTAGGGCGGTTCTGCATCGAGACTGTGGCATGCACATTGGTACTGCGGAAGCAGTAAGCTGGCTCCTGATTGGAAGATGTCAAGCCACAATCGGTGACGCTGGTTAGGAAACATGGCGGCGACGAGTGCTCTGTTCTCCGATCTCCGGGAAATTAAGAAGCAGCTGCTGAGCGTGAGCTGGTTGTGCCGGGAGCGGGGCCTCCTACACAGCGTGAAATGGTGAGAGTGTGATATTATGTGTGTCAGCTCTATGGAGGAGTGCCTGGAAAAGCACACTGCACTTACACACAACACTTTGCAGCATTCAACACTCCCTGGCTCCACTGTTTTAAATAAATTAAAAAAACTCTTTTGTTTTTATGTTATTTAGTTTTATTTTCTTAGTTTATTTTCTTCCTGCAGCCTCCTGGAATGCCAGCATCACATATCCCAGGAGGAGGCATTACTCCCCCCTCCATTCATGTAAACAGAGGCAGTGCCAGGTCTCTATGTGCACATGGGTGAGATTGGGCCAGACAGTCAGCTCCCTATGGTGTAAGAAGGAAGATGGCGGCGTGGGATGGGAGATGTGGTAGGAGAGCGTTGTGAGGGAGAACAGGACAATGCTGGATCCGCTGATCCGAAATGTAAAGAGACTTTTATTGGGAGGATGGCGTTCTTTAACCACCTGAACTGCGAAAGGTTTTACCCCCTTAATGCTCACGCTTTTTGGTATTTAGTGATGCGCTACTTTAACTGGTAATTGCGTGGTCATGGAAGGCTGCACCCAAACTAACCCGTGCCACGGGTGATTTGTTGGGGGTGGTGGCTGGTGTTGGCGCTTCAATCATCATCACGCCATGGTTGATATGGTGTCAGGATGATTAAAGCGCATTATTTCTATTATTACATAAATAGCTCAACTCGCCATAATGCAGAATCAGTGGGAACCCTGAGCGTGTCACTTGCCACCGTCTGCTGCCACCCAGATGCAGCGTGTCTCCGTCTGCTGCCACCCAGATGAAGTGTGTCTCTGTCACCTGCCAGAGTATCACTTGCCAGTGTAGCCTGCCACCCGGATGCAGCTTGTCGGCTGCCACCCGGATGCAGCGTGACTCTGTCGGCTGCCACCCGGATGCAGCGTGACTCTGTCGGCTGCCACCCGGATGCAGCGTGTCTCCGTCGCTTGCCAGAGTATCACTTGCCAGTGTAGCCTGCCACCCGGATGCAGCGTGTCTTCGTCGCCTGCCAGCGTATCACTTGCCACTGTAGCAATGGTCACGCCATGGTTGATATGGTGTCAGGATGATTAAAGCACATTATTTCTATTATTACATAAATAGCTCAACTCACCATAATGCAGAATCAGTGGGAGCCCTGAGCGTGTCACTTGCCACGTCTGCTGCCACCCAGATGCAGCGTGTCTCCGTCTGCTGCCACCCAGATGCAGCGTGTCTCTGTCTGCTGCCAGAGTATCACTTGCCAGTGTAGCCTGCCACCCGGATGCAGCTTGTCACCTGCCACCCAGATGCAGCTTGTCATTACCTACCATCACATGTCACCAGATGCAGCTTCCCACTATACTGCCACCAGATGTAGAATGTCACTAGCCACCAAAAAATACCAGTAGCAGTTTGTTACTTTAATTAAAATGTAAAGGTAACTTGTAATGTGTGTGTGTGTGTGTGTGTGTACTTTTATTTTTTTCCCCCTAGCAGTGAAAGACTTATGGTTACACTGCTTCTGGCAGCCTCTCCCCAGCGGTGTTCAAGCAAGTAAACTTGCACATGCGCATTTGCTGGTCCTATCCCAGAGTGAGCGAGGGCAGGCGGTGAGAGATAATGTAATCTCTACCTGTGGCGGTAGCTCTGTCAAGGGCAGTCTTCGCAGCCCTGCTGATAGGACAGAGCAACAGGGTGGGCAGTGAGTTATCTCTCTTCTCGCCGCACCACTGAGGGCAGCCTTCAGGGCCCGGTTGCAGAGGCACCACCACTAACACCGGTTGGGGACCCCCAATTTACCTACACAGGGCTTTCTTCTGTCATTTGCTCAGCTGATTAGTGGGTTCTGGTCATAAAACATTTCCCGGGACCTGCTGATCGGCTTGTGCTATAGTGAATGACAGCACAGCCGGGGTGGCGGGCATTCGCCTCCTACCCGGAAATACTAAATAACATACATGTACATGATTTGGCACAGCAGGACTGCCCTGCTGCAGTATAAGTGCAGGGGGCAGTCCTGAAGAGCTTAAGTAGATGTTGGGTCCACACCTCAACCAATTTGGCTTTGTGAATAAGTATTTTGCAGCAAACTGAGGCCAGGTGTGTGCAGGATAGATGATCGCCCCTGGATGCGAATAGCATCCATAGTAAGCTGCTTTGCTAAAGGTTGCTATAGATTTTATTTATTTTTCTCCGATAAGCCCGTGGTTTGATTGGGGGGGGGGGGGGATTGTACTCTGACAGCAGGACTCTCTGCTGTCAGAACACACTGATAAGTGGCTGCAGCCGCTGATCGGCAAATTATCCTAGCATTCCCGATTGACTTCTGTCAAACAGGAAAAGCCATACATCAAAGTTTAGATTAATATATGGCCAGCTTATGTCTGTCAGACAGTGTACAGGGCAATGTTGATGTGCTAGATCTTATTTAAGGATGAGCTCCGGCGTGTTCGCATAGAACACATGCAGAGCCCACCAGGAAGTCGGCACCCGCGCTGCGCTAATCACAGCCAGGCAGACATTTCCCGATCTCTGCAGCCGAGCATCGGACAATGTCTCCCTGGCTGTGATTAGCGCAGCGCGGGTGCCGACATCCTGGCGGGCTCTGCACATGTTCTATGCGAACACGCCGGAGCTCATCCTTAATCTTATTGCATCACAAAATTTGGATGGGGCAAGATCAATTAAATCTGAGTGTTGATTAGTGATTGTTGATTGCTATACAAGGCCTTACTAAATATACATCTTGCTGATATTTATGTTTTATATTGAGGAAATAACGCAGAAAACTGTAGTTGCATTAAAGTATATAAACAAGGCAACATTTAGGTGACGCTCAGGTAGAGATGAAGTCCAACTAGACAGCTGTAAGTGCAGGCAAGGACAGGGAGCTCGTCTTGGCTCCAGGCTGCAGCAATGTCAAAGGAAAAGGTCCATAAGCCGCACATCATGCATGGAGTCAGATGAATGGCAGCCTCAGCCTGAACTCCAGCCAGGCCACACCCCCCAACATGTTTTCGCTCTGCCCCTAGAGCTTAATCATCATGTTGGGAGCGTGGCCTGGCTCTCACTCCATGCACATGGGTCTGCGTCGTTATGTGTGGCTTAAGGATTTTTCCTTTGACATTTCTATATAAAAAATGTGTTCATTAATTTTGAATGGCGTAAGGCAGGGCTAGAAAAATTGCACCCTGGCGCCTGGGTTTTTGTCAGCTGTTCGCATCTGCCTCCCTCTTGCCAACCACACTATAGCTGAAAGACATCCACAGCCTGGTTGTCCAGTTCGGATAGGGCATCCTAAACCCCGCCCCCCCAATGCTCTGTGATCTTGGATGATCACAGATCGAGGTAAAGGGTCAGTCACAGTGGCTCTTTAACATGTAATCGGCTGTATCCAATCACAGCTAATCCCATGTAAACAAAGGCAGCATTTATTTTCCTTTAGAGCTGTCAGTGTGAGGAAAGGAACGCGGATATCCAACTATTCTGCGACAGTGCTGCTTCATCACCACACATCCGTGAAGAAAAATAACTTGTTTGTAAAGTTTTAGAACAGAAATAAAGGTTTGTTTGGCAAAAAAAAAAAACCCCAGTGGTGATTAAATACCACCAGAATCAATTTCTATTTGTGTGAAAAAAAAATTATGAAAAATGTAATTTGGGTACAGTGTTGCATGACTGCGCAGTTGTCATTCAAAGTGTGACAGTGCTGAAAATTGTCCTGGGCAGGAAGGCAGGTGGTTAAAAAAAAAAACTTAATCAAGTACATTAAAGGTAACTTCATTTGTACTTGGTTGCAGCTTTTCCAGTGCTGTTATTTAATCCAAAACATCAGACCAGGCTAACCTGCAGAAGAATTTAAAATGACGATATCATATGATTTGTTTAAAAATGTTATTTTTCAGAAAAAAAAAAAAGTATCGCTTACAGGTTTTTTTTTTGGGCTTTTGCAGGGCGTCCGAACTTGCATTCTCATTGGAATCCATTCCTTTAAATGAGCTACCACCGACGCCTGCACTTACTGAGGTATGTTTTGAGTATGTACACTTCTTCATCTGATAATGTACCTACTTATTTTTGCTAAGAAAGGTCCTTTGTGGTACATTGGAAGCAGAAAACGCTTAGTACTTTTCCTGCCCACTTACTTTTAAGAAAGCGGATTGGGGAAGGTGTGCAAAGTAGGATACAAATTGACTAATAACCAACCCATGTATGTACTGTTTACATTCAGGGTACTTAACTTTTATATACTTTCTCTTTTTTAAAGCTGATTTCTGGGTTGTGCAAATATGAGACATGTATTATTGCTTGCATCATGGTGTGCTTTGTGTATTTACTTCAGATCGGTGCTGTAATCCAGTGTGAAACTTTATCTCTGTGTAGGAGCTTCCTATAATAATCCCTCTGTTGATCCCTCGCCTTGTTCAGAATGACTGGTCTTATATTCACCCCTCCAGTAGTTTTTACAGGCAGCCTATAGTGGGTGAATCCTGCATAGTAGAGGTGCACCGAAATTTTGGCTGCTGAAAATTATCGGACGAAAACTGTGTCTTTTTCATCCGGCCGAAAGGGAAAAACATCCGATACCGAAAGGAGGCAAGGTCTGCCCCGGGTGTCGCCCATTACAGGAGTGTCAACCTGGCGTGCCCGGTCCTCCACTCCCTCCACCTTCCCTGCCTCCTTCTCTCCTCGCTGCGATCTCCGTGTGTCACAGAGCTGAATCGCTTGGGCCGTAGTAAGAATGCCCTGTCTCCTGTGATAGGCAGCACACTGATCCAATGCCGAGACATTGAATTAGTGTGACTTGATCACAGGAGGCGGGACATTGTTACTGTGGCCCAGGCAATTCAAATCCCAGCTCACACTGAGATTGCCGCTCTTATCCAGGCACTGGCAGGCTGCATATGACGGGCACTGGTTTAGCTTCTGGGCACTGGTGAGGCTGCATATGATGGGCACTGGTGAGGCTGCATATGATGGGCACTGGAGAGGCTGCAGTGATCGCCTGTATCATGTCTGCAGTCTGACATCTGTACTATGTCTGCAGTCTCTAACCATCTCCTGTATCATGCCTGCTAGAGGTGCACCGAATAGAAATGTTGCTAATACTATTGGCAATGTGTTTAAGAGACTGCAGATGTGATACAAGTGATGCAAAAAAAAAACATCCTGGACTGCCACACTATGTGAAGGCGAGTTTATTGCGAAAATGACAAAAAATAAAATCCAAACAATGCAATGCACAATCATCCAAAACTTGTGTAAGCAAAGCCAAAGCCAAAAGTGGACATACAGGGACAAAAAATAGCTAACGCGTTTCACATCATGGTTAGATGCTTACTCGTAGTAAGCATCTAATCTCTCTAGATGCTTAAAAAATGACTCCATTTTTTGTCCCCTGCTTGCTAAATTTGATGTACTCCGCAGTCCAAATAACAAATGTTTTATCTTTGCCAGGAAGATGCCCAGGATCTGGATGCTTATACATTGGCCAAGTCTTATTTTGACTTAAAAGAGTATGATAGAGCTGCTTATTTCCTTCGAGGGTGCAAGAGTCAGAAAGCTTACTTCCTGTACATGTATTCAAGGTATTTGGTAAGAACATGGTCTATTTTTGTTTGTAGCGTTATAAGGCCAATCCGTCCAAACTATTTAGTTATAGGTGAATCCCTATCTTCATGTGTCTTTTATATTCCAACAGTTTTTTTTTTTTTACATTACTTTATTAAGTTTAGCAAAGAGTGTTGCAACACAAAACCTCTTTGGCTTACCCTGCCCATTTCGTGCAAAGGTGTAAACCCAACTTAAAACTACAACAGTAGATTCAAACAGTGGCCACACAGATTGACAAGACCTGCTCAGGAGCAAGTAAGGACACTCACAGGAAAAATTAATGTCTCTTGAAATCTAGGAGGGAGCCAAGCACCATACATGACAGACATAATCAAAGTGTAGAACTAAGGTGTCCTAAGCCATCAGAAAAGCTAGAAAAAAGTTGGTAACCCCTATAGTAGTCAAGTATTAGAGGATGTGACGAGACCCTTTGCTCGCTCGATTCTGCTCTCCCGACACTCCTCTGCTACTATTGAGTCAGCTTGCAGATTGCAACGTCTGATGGTCCAGTCATCCAAGGTTCCGGGATCCGAATTACAGCTATGTGCCATTCGGACCCATTAAGAACACACACACCAGGCAGGCTGTATGTAAGTTCAAACAGGACTCTCTTTAATGGCCGCATTCTGCTGGTTATATACAGTTTACAAGCTTATCATCAATCAAAGAACAATTAAATCTCCACCCCCTTTTCACATACTGGGACTTCCATGCAGATTATCGGTAGACACTCTGGTGCCGACCCTGACAAGACATTTCTTTAGATAATGACATTAGTGAAGTTAATTACTAATTGTAACAGAATACAGAATAACAACAAAGCAATCAGAATAATTAACCTGAGCCCATTATCTAATCATTTAGCCTGAGGAGGTGAATAGGTGTCTCGTCTGCAATTCCCCACGATACATTACACATCTCTTAAGGTCTTCTTCACACACACAATAGATCAATTAACCTTCAGAATAGAGAGCTGGCTGGTGGTGGGACATTAGCATTTCAACAGTCTGTTATGCAGAGGAATGAGTCACTCTGGCCCATATGAAATCACCTGTAATATGTCCCATCTCATGTAATACATGAATTATGATTTATTAGCAACCCTCTCCTGTGTAACAGATGTCAAGTAGAAACACTTTAGCATCCCAAGGTCAATGACAGAGGAATCAAGCCATATATCCAACATTTTGTGGCATTTCTTAGGACAACCTCAGGAGAGATGCCTTTGTACAGGGAAATCGCCATATTCGCTAGAGATTTCCTGTTTTACATGTATTTTAACATACTAGCATACATTCCTAAATCTTTCTTCATCCCCTGTTCGTCACCGCACATCAGCATTTGAGCTGAAAGAGAGAGGGGCAGAATCTGTAGGTAATTGGACTCCTACATGCAGAGTTGCTGACTTGGTGCTTGTGTATGCTTCTTTCTTGTCTAGTCAGCAGGCTGACTAAACTAAAAAGTGACACCGCTGTATTTCTTAATCTTAACACCTGACTTGGTGTAGCCCTCCTGGCTGTGCTGTTTGGCAGATGTGGCTGGACAGAATTACAAATCCTTTGACATGTAAGGCTCTCACATGTGTGTTTTAGCTGTTTGCCTTTAAGAGACAGACTGGGATAGATTTACTAAAACACTTGCACTCAGAATCTGGTGCAGCTGCGCATGGTAGCCAATTGGCTTCTAGCTTCAGTTTGTTCAATTAAGCTTTGGCAATAAAACCTGGAAGCTGATTGGTTTCTATGCAGCGTTACACCAGATTTTGCACTCTCCAGTTTTAATAAATAACCTCCACACCGTCAGACACTGTATAGATAGATCTAAACAAAGTTAAAACGCTGCACGTGATTATCGGCATTTTTTTTTTTTTTTTTTTTTAAGTTTAAGAGGTACATAGATGCCATTGTCCTAAAATAAATTTTTGATGCATTGGATTTTTTTTTTCCCTTTCTTTAACTACTTGCCGACCGCCCACCGTCGTTATACGTCCTCACTTTAGAGATGAATATCTCGGTAACGGCAGCAGCTGCTGCCACAATCGAGATATTCATCTCTACTGTGGGCGGCCGTGTTAACGATAATGGCGGTCTCCGCGGCGGATTCGCCGCGAGATCGCCGTTATCGGTGGCGGGAGAGGGGCCCCCCCTCCCGCGCCCTCCGCCGCTTACCGTAGTCGTCGGTAGCGGCGGAGGAGATCGCGACCATCCGGCAGCTGAGTGGGGACGAGACTGAAGGAAAAATCTCCTTCGCCCGTCCCCATAGCTCCGCTGGGCGGAAGTGACGTCAAAACGTCAGTCCCGCCCAGCGTCTTAAACATTTTTTTTTTTTTTTTTTTTTGCATTTAAGCCCAAATATGAGATCTGAGGTCTTTTTGACCCCAGATCTCATATTTAAGAGGACCTGTCATGCTTTTTTCTATTACAAGGGATGTTTACATTCCTTGTAATAGGAATAAAAGTGATCATTTTTTTTTTTTTTTTTTTTCAGTGTTAAAAATTCTAAAATAAATAAAAATAAATGCGAAAAGCAAAAAAATTTTTTTTTAAAGCGCCCCGACGAGCTCGCGCGTAGAAGCGAACGTATACGCGAGTAGCGCCGACATATGAAAACGGTATTCAAACCACACAAGTGAGGTATCGCCGCGATCGTTGGAGCGAGAGCATTAATTTTAGCCTCAGGCCTACTCTGTAACTCAAAAAATGCAACCTGTAGAATTTTTTAAACGTCGCCTATCAAGATTTTTAAGGGTAAAAGTTTGACACCATGCCACGAGCGGGCGCAATTTTTAAGCGTGACATGTTGGGTATCATTTTACTCGGCGTAACATTAACATTAAAATTGGGCCAAATTTATTGTTGTCTTATTTTTTAATTTAAAAAAGTGAATTTTTTCCAAAAAAAGTGCGCTTGTAAGACCGCTGCGCAAATACGGTGTGACAAAAAGTATTGCAATGACTGCCATTTTATTCTGTAGGGTGTTAGAAAAAAAAATATATAATGTTTGGGTGTTTTAAGTAATTTTCTAGCAAAAAAAAATGGTTTTGTCTCGTAAACACCGACTCTGAAAAACAGGCCCGGGGCTAAAGTGGTTAAGGACATAAAAACACAAATGCACTGGTGCCAATTTTAATGAATGGTACTGCTGAAGTGGATGAGGATAGGTGAACGTGGTCCTTCTGAAACCACCCGGTTTCATGCAGCTTGAACAGATTTTTTAGTGTAGTCGCTTTCTGATTTATTTGAGGTTTTATTGAACACCACAAGCAACATGTCTTGGGTGTGCAATTGTGTTTGGCAGTTAAACAAAGTGCAGTACCAAGCATCTTAATAGTAACATGTCTTGGTGAAATGCATTGCAGTGTATGTGGAATTTGTTTTCCAAGGAACAGTGGTTATTAAAATGGGTGCTGGGAGTATAGCAAAAGCAAGTGGGGATTTGGAATACTGCTGTCCAAACTCTTTTTTGAAGATCCAAGCTGTGCTGAAGAATGTTCATTATCAAACACAGCAGGGTTAGATGTTGGTGTCCCCGTTGCACTCAGACAGTGTCACTTCAGGACAATAGGGCCGAAGGAAGTAATCACAAAGGGCAAGTTTGCAGAATACTAAAAATATTTTGAGTAAATGAAGTGGAGATCATCGAGACAAGTAAGTATTTATTGCTTCTATGCAGGGAGTTGATGGTTTTATTTTAAATAGAGACAGTCGTTTTAAATGTACATTTTTAATGTTTTCAGTTTTAGCAAACACATGAATTTATATCTGGCTACCTTGTAAATAACTACAGCAGCTAATTATGATTACCATTGTTGTTTCCTCTAGTCTGGAGAGAAGAAAAAAGATGATGAAACTGTAGATAGTTTGGGTAAGCATTTTGTTATACAATTTGTTAGTGGCAGTGCTTTATGGCATGTATTTTAGTTGTTTTTCTAAAGTGGTGTGTGAATGTAGGACATGTGTTTTTTTTTACTTTACTTTTTTTTACTTTACACATCTTGCTGTATTACAGTGGTTCCCAATCTTTTGCATACCCCACACCCCTAGCACATGCTTCAATAATTTTCTAATTTGTGAACCACATACAATATTGCCGGTGATCAAATCTTAATGTTTCCAGCGGCAAAATATCCATCAAATTTAATGAATTTAACAATTTTCTATCTATGAATTTGAGTGAAAAAATATACACGTTGCCTTTTTATAATGGTTTTAAAAGCAATACTCTGACAATCAGTTGCAGGTTTTACTTATATGTTAAGTTTATTTTTCTTTCCTTTTTGATTAAATATACACTGGAGTGTATTTAGTAAAGGCAAATGAGCTGCACTTTGAAAGTGCAGTTGCATTAATTTTTGCCAGAGCATAGTAAATGTGGTGAAGCGTTGCTTTGTAAAAAAAAATACCCAATGGGGTGCAAGAAAATAAAACAGCATTTTTGTTTGCATCCGATTTGACTGATGGAAATCAGCAGGGCTTTACTACATTCACTAAGCTCTGTGAAAAATTAGTGCAACTGCACTTGGAAAGTGCACAGTCAATTTGCCTTTAGTAAATCCACCCCACTGAGATTACTATTTATGCAACACAACAACCCACTAGCACTGCGAAAGGCCAACTGGGGTTGATTTACTAAAACTGGAGAGTACTAAGTCTGGTGCAGCTGTGCATGGTTGCCAATCGGTGTCTAACTTCAGCTTGTTCAATTAAACTAGGGGGGAATAAAAACCTGGAAGCTGATTAAACAGAGCTACATAATTTTTTGCTTACTCCAGTTTCGCTGAAGAATGTCCATCTTTAAGGCTGGGTTCACACTACTACACTACTTTCATCCTACTTTGCTCTGCTACATTGGTCCTACATTTATCCTACATTGGTCCTACATCCATCCTACTTTCATGAACAGGATTCTACTTTGGTCTGACTTCAATGATATTCAATGGGCCTGAAGTAGGATCAATGTAGGACCAAAAGTAGTACAGGGAGCATTTTCAAAGTCGGACCGACTTGTGTAGGACGCTACAAGACGCTCTCATAGGGAAACATTGAACACAGAGCAAAGTAGGATGAAAGTAGTGTAGTAGTGTGAACCCAGCCTAAGGCTGGGTTCACACTGGTGTGACAAACGCTCCGACATTGGGAGCTCATGTCGCATGACATGTGAAAATCAATGTTTCCCTATGGGAGCCATCTTAACTGGTCCGACACATGTCTGTCCCACTTTGAAAATGCTCCCTGCACTACTTTGTTCCGACTTTGATCCTACTTCAGTGTATATTGTGGTATCTCGCGCCAAAAAATATAGGAAGAATATATATAATGTGAAGCTGCTACCCAAAATAATCAAGTGATTATAACAGTGAAATTTGGATGGGTGGGTGCGCTAACAATTAGTAATAATAAATACTTAAATCAAAATACTAAGTAAATATATAATACTGTAACACCTAATGATACTAGATGATCTAGTAGAAAAGTCCTTGAATAAAGTGTAGTTTGCCAGTGGCAAATGTGAAAAAAGTCCAATTCAACCAAGAATAGAGAAATTCTCATAAACAGTCCTTGATATTTGAAGAAAGTTGTGTGCTGTCAATCAAATGTGGATCCACCTTCACCATAATACTGACATACACCCGAAGTGAATAAATAGGATGGCTCCTTACCAGAAAGAAATGCCCCCTATTTTGATACCAAAAAGGAGGACATTAATCGCTTTTACAGGATCACCTGTAAGATCAGATATGTCCTGGCAATGATGGTTGGTTGCAATCAATGGTATCCCGATTGGTGCATGCAAAACAGAATAATGCCAAACATAGTGTAACTTTGTTTAATAAGAATAAAAATATAAATACAGAGGGAGCCAAGTGGCCGCTTACTATTAGTGGTGCCTCAAACCCGGCACTGAGGCTCAGTAGCGTTGAATCGAATATGAAATCCGAGGCGCTGTATGCTGTACTTGTGTTGAAGCGTATTGAAGCGTGCGTTCCACCTCAGCGATAGTAGGAACCAGCGGTACAGGAAGTGACAGGTGCGTTTGCGTGGTTAGGTACCGCCCCGACGTACGTTTCGTAATGAACGTCCTCAGGAGGCGTACCCAACCACGCTAGTTTGATATATTTATATGTCCGTCAATTGATGTGGGCGGGGAATAGCATCTAACAGCCTCAGTAGCGGATTCGATGCTAGGGGGATATATCAGACGGCGATACCGTCACGCCCCTTGCAATGTAAGAGGTTCATACAATTACAATGTGATTCTTACATGAAATGTCTTTACAATCATGATACTAAAAAGGTAAAAGAATACTTTTGGAATGGGACATATGTTTAAACCAGAGAGCCTAAATAGCACATAATAAACATACTGACAGACAGAAATTTAAAATCTCCTACTTCAGCCCATTGAATATCATTGAAGTCGGAACGCTGTCTTGCATTCTCCGACTTTGCAATGCGACGTGTGCTCTGCTGAGCTTGAGGGGGAACACCACGCAAATTTTTAAATAAAAAAAGCCATGGGTATACCAAGAGCATACCAAGCCCTTCGATCTGGTATGGATTTTAAGGGGAACCCCTATGCCGAAAAAACGGCGTGGGGGGTCCCCCCAAAATCCATACCAGACCCTTATACAAGCACGCAGCCGGACAGGAAAGTGGGTGGGAACAAGCGAAAAAAAACACACTAGGTTTTAAAAGTAATTTATTAGGCAACTTCGGGGGTGGTCTTCCGACTTCGGGGGTCATCTTTTCCGACTTCTCTGGCCTCTTCTCCTGCTCTCCGGTGCTTTCTGCCAGGCTCTTTTTCTAATGGTGCTCCGGTCTTCTCCGTCGTCGTCTTCCCTCTTCTTCCGATGTTGACTCAACGCTCTCTCCCGCTGTAATGCTGTCTTCTTTTCCGACTTATCTGCTCTCTCCGGCCTCTTCTCGCACGCTCCGTTGCCTTCTGCCTGGCTCTTTTTCTAACGGTGGCCCGGTGTTCTCTGTCGTCTTCTTCCCTTCTTCCGATGTTGACTCTACGCCCTCTCCCACTGTAATGCCGTGTACGCGGTGCACAACGGCTTATATAGGCATGGGGCGTGGTCACCGGGTGATGTCACCCAGTAACCCCGCCCCTTGTGACAGCAGTCCCGGGGCACGATAGGACTGTGATGTCATAAGGGGTGTGGCCACCCAGTTACCACGCCCCGTGCCTATACAAGTCGTTGCGGGCACACGGCATTACATCGGGAGAGAGCGTCGTGTCAACATCAGAAGAAAAGAGGGAGGAAGATGACGGAGAAGACCGGGCCACCGCTAGCAAAAGAGCTGGCAGAAGATAGCAGGTGAGCCCGGCAGAAGGCACTGGAGAGCGGAAGAAGAGGCCAAAGAGACCCCCAAAGTCAGTAGAAGACCACCCTGAATGGGTAGGGGTACGATGTACTCCATACTCCTTCACATAGGGTGCAAGGCTAGGATCTGGGGGCTCCCAGATTCCGATAAGCCTCCTGCCCGCAGACCCCGACAACCATCGGCCAGGGTTGTCGTGAAGAGGCCCTTGTTCTAATCAACATGGGGACAAGGTGCTTTGGGGTGGGGGGGCCGCAGGGCGCCCCCTTGCCCCAAAGCACCCACCCCCCATGTTGAGGGCATGCGGCTTGGTACGGTTCGGGGGGCTCGCTCGTCCCCACCCCCTTTCCTGGCTGGCCTGCGTGCTCGGATAAGGGTCTGGTATGGATTTTTCAGCGTAGGGGATTCACCTTAAAATCCATACCAGACCAAAGGGCCTGGTATGCTCTTGGAGGGGGAACTCATGCCAGTTTTTTTTATCTTATTTGGCGTGGAGTTCCCACTCAAGATTCACACAGTATTTGGTATTGGCGTGGATCCAAGTCGGATCCCTGTTCATTGAAAGTCGGACGTATGTCGGCTACAAGTCGCAGGGAAAAGTTGGATCCAAAGTAGGATGGCTGTCGTGTCGCACCAGTGTGAACCCAGCCTAAAGCCTGTAGTTCAATTAACGCTGTGAAATGATCAGCATGTTGGTGATTACATAAAAAAAAAAAATGCACCAATGTGATGGTTCTCCTATCACATCCCAGCACCACATGATTTTTTTACACTGCAGTGTCATCTTTTAAAGGGGAACTATAAAGGCTCTTTTTATGTCTTTAAACTGATGTGTCATTCTTTTTATGTCCAGTCTATCTATATCTATATTCAGCATATATACCATGAGAAAGTTACTGTGTGTGTACCTAATGTGTAAGGATTGTGCCATTGCATTGAATGTTGTTAGAATCATTGAAGACATTTGAGCTTCACATGCATGAATTGCTTATTCATCCATGGATTTTAAGTGTTTTTGTGTGTAGCCAAAACTTAATTTCTAGTATTGGATAGAGTAGCAAATGGTTAAATTCCCCCGTCACTTTATTTTTGTGTCTTCTTGCTGTGCTTTCTCTTCACTTCCTGTCCCAGAGATGAAACTGGAGAGTGGAAACCTCTCCAAAATAAGGAAGATTACCTCTTAGGGCTGCCTATACACTATAGAGTGCAGATGGACTTCATCAACAGCGGCTGCGTCTAATTAGATGTAGCCACTGTTCAGCCTACATTTTTCTGCCTGGCTTCTTTGAGACATGTTATATGGGAGGCAGCCAATGTAATCATGATGTGCTGATAATGTGCTGTGCATTTGATTGGTGTGAGGAGAGCGTGTATTGCAAACTTCTGAGGAAGTATAGTTGGCCATAGACAGTTTGAATCTCGGCTGTTGTTTCAGCTGAGATTCAAACCATGTGTGGGCAGGCTGAATGTACCCAAGTTGATCAATTTAGGTACAATCAGCATATTGGATTTTACACACGATTGCTGCTAGTGGATGACAAGTGTGCACTTGTGCTCTCCTGTAACCCAGATATAATTCTCCTGCCCCCTGCACAGCCTGTCACTCCAGGGGCTGTTTAGTAAGCAGTGACTAATACTCGCCACTCCCTGGTCAGAATGGATCAAGAAATGAGTGATCAGCGGTCATATTTTTGGGGACAGCTGCAGCATCAGACCAATGCTGCAGCAGGGAGATAAGTATGTATGTTTGTTTTGAAGTGCACACTTCTCCCTTTTAATAAAATGCACAAATATAAGCAATTAGGCAATTTCAAAAGGTTAGAAAAGTTGCATTACTTTTAATTTGGCATTAGTTTGCTTACTTTTGCCACCAAATTGAGTCTACTAATTTTCCAATGGGGACATCCGTTCTGACAAGTTTTTGATTAAAAAAAAAAAAAAAATCATCTAAAAAGATCTTTCCACTCCCTTCTTGTGTCACCAGGAGAAAAGTGAATGGATTTTTTTTTTTTTTTTTCGATGGGGTACAAAGCAACAAAACTGACGGAATATAACCATCTGTTTCCAGGTCCTCTGGAGAAAGGCCAGGTGAAGAATGAGGCTCTTCGTGAACTTCGAGTAGAGCTTAGTAAGAAGCACAAAGCCAGGGAACTGGATGGATTTGGACTTTATCTGTAAGTCTCAAGACAACCTATGTTCTTTCCTGTAGCCATGATTCTTCTTCAAGATATCATAGTTGTTTTCTGTGTGTAGATATGGGGTCGTTTTGCGGAAACTGGACCTGGTCAAAGAAGCTTTGGATGTGTTTGTGGAAGCGACACACGTCTTGCCATTGCACTGGGGAACATGGCTAGAGCTTTGCAACCTAATTACAGACAAAGAAATGGTAAAAAATATTACTCGGAGCGCATGAAAGTCAGTTGTGTTTTGAATGCTTGTGATTGAAGAGGAACTGTAATGGTTGTGGGTCAATCTTATTGTTTTATTTTATTTTTTTTCTAATACATTTTATCTGTTTATTACATTAAGTATACATTTTTGTTTAACAAGTAAACCTTTTTAACTCTGAGAAAAGGTCAAATCCTCCTGTGCATGGGACTGCCCAAGCACTGCAAGGGTTAAATGCTTGTTTTTCTAGGGCAGGCATATCCAAAGTCCGGCCTGCGGGCCAATTGTGTTCCGGTTTTGACAGTATATCTTTTGTGGCCCCCGATGATCTCCCGGGGGCCACAAAAGATGTATATGCCTTGGGACAGGGAGGAGGTGGATGAGCGCCGCCGCCGTACACACACACAGGAGAATTTCCTGTTTACGGGCGGCCTCTGTAATAGGAAGTCCTGCGCTGCCATTGGACGACTGTTTTGCCCATCAAGAGGCTGGACTTTCTATTAGACGCCGCTATGTAAACAGGAGATTCTCCTGTAATTAATCTTTGGCGCTCGTGAGTGAATTCCTGGCAAATGGTGCTGCATGCCTGGCAATGGTGAGGCTACATTCATGGCAATGGTGGGTCTGCAGAAGGGCACTTGTGAGGCTGCAGATGGGCACTGACCCTTATTTTGCTTCACAGTTCTTTTATTATTATTTTTTTTTTTTTCGCTCTTAAAGTGAAGGCGTGTTCTACGCCAATAAATACGGTATATCCAAATAATACGCCCAAGCTCATCTCTTTACTCACAGCCACAAAGGCAGGAGAATTCTTGTTCTTGGGTGGTGTATTAGTTGCTCGGACGAACACACTTGGACCAAAGTTTAATGGTTCAAAGAATGTCAGACAAAATGGTCGGCCCTCAAGCATGTTCACTTCATCAAATCTGGCCCTCTTTGAAAAAAGTTTGGACACCCCTGGTCTAGGGTCCTGTTTTAATACAATACTTACAAGGCGAACCCCTGTCATGGTAGTACAGGGGAAAGGGTCAGTGGGCTAGCCAGCCATCTGCCCCATATTTTGTGGAACGCTTTAGTCCTCTTACAGATGTCAAAAGTAAGTTTATATAGAGGCAGGGAATAATTGACAAGTTTCAGCCACATATTCCGCGTTGGGGGTCTCTGACCCTTTCTACATCAGCAGGATGGACTTCCTCACTTAGAAAGCGGAAAATATTTTTTATTTAATCCTCCACTCCCGCATGCTTCCTCCAGGATGCTATATAAGGCATTTGGATGCACTCTAATATCGAGTACACTGCAGAGCCCATAGCCCCTCCTTAGACAAGGGGATGCTGAACAACAGTCCACTGCCTGAAATTAGGGGAGTGATGAATGGGTATGTAAAAGTGCTTTTCGCGGTCCCCCAAACATAAACAAGCAGCAGTTAACCCCTGCAGTGGCAGTTCCACTGTAAGGGAGGATGCTTTCTTTATTATGGCAACTTAAAGGGTATCTAAAGGGACAACTATTGCATGCCTTCAGGCTCATTCTGCCTGATTGGAACATTGGACTGAGCCATCCATAAAGTGAATCATCCCTGATTCACTTGTATGTGATGTTTTACACATTGATCTACTTAAACGGACGTTTTTCTTTCTACAACAAAGGAATATAGTGGAAACCATAAAGTGCCCAAAGCTCTACCTGTTGGCTAAAGAGAAGAATACTCGATATATGCATGCACTATATTGCCAAAAGTTTGTATACAACTGACCATCGCACCTATTTGGGTTTGTTGGCCATCCCATTCCAAAACCATGGGTATCAATATGCAGGTTCACACCCCAAACCCCTTTGTGTCTTTAACAGCTTTTTATTCTTGAAGATTTTTTTTTATCTTTTTATATTGGAGTGTGACAAGTAACCTATTAGTGGAAACACATAAATTTGAAAGGTGGTCCAAATACTTTTGGCAATATAGTGTCAGAAAATATTGGTCAAGTGTCCACAGACTTTAAGTCATAGTGTATATTCTCATATATAATATTAAAGCCTAGATGCGCACACACAGACAGTTGCCTGATTGTGTCTGGAATAAATGCTCCTAAGTAATAATCATTTTGAAAATAAGTAATTCTGTTATACTTGTTATGTTTATATCCTTTTTTTTTTTTTTTTTTTTTACCAGACGTATGAAAAGGGTATATTCTGGGCCAGTTCACCCCAGATGCAGTTCGGTTTTTTTTTCTGCACCAATACAGTCCAGCTCCGGTCAGTTTCTGCATGGTGTGAACTAGTGCCATTGGAATACATGGAAAACACTGTGCATGCCTTTTTAGTGCAGAAAAAATGCGCACAGAACTGCATCTGGTGTGAACTGGCCCTTAAACAAACCTCTGCTTTACCAATGCTGGAAAGTTGTTCTTAAATGCCCCCTTTTCCTAGCAGCACATATTCACCTTTCCATTGCTCCTACGCTTCCTTCAAGAAAAATAGGTAAAATGGTTAGACAGCTAGTGATCAGAATACAATCTGTAGGTAATAGGACTGGCATTCCTTACTGAGCTTTGTTCTTTACTTCTGCAGCTGAAGTTTCTTTCTCTGCCCGATTGTTGGATAAAGGAGTTTTTCCTGGCACACATATACACCGAGCAGCAGCTGATTGAGGAGGCCCTACAAAAATATCAAAGCCTTATTGATGCTGGCTTCTCTAAGAGCACTTATATTATTTCCCAGATCGCTGTTGCATACCATAACATTAGAGGTAAGGCCAGATTTTGGCAGATGTAACGGTTAAAATAATGTTTACGTTCATAATGAATGTTTT